>NW_025229795.1:0-19057 GCF_018294505.1 Triticum aestivum | reverse complement strand
AAGAGGGGGGAATTTCGTGGCCCTTGGTGGAGGGGTCCGAAATCAACCCTATCTCTTGTTTCCCCACACATACGGACTCTAAAAATAGCCTATACTTATGTATTTCGAAATTACATGGGCCTGGCCCAATAATAAGGTGACGCAGCACCTAAAATAGCCTCGGGACGAAATTTATGAAGTGGCATCTTGTATATTTCGTCCAAGGCTTCATGCACCCATTATGGTGGCTTCAAAGTCCTGAAATCATCACTTGTAACTCCGTTCTTGTTCCCCTTGCGCATGCCATCATCTCCATGCTTGTTCCTGCTCCAATGTTCATCCTTCTCCAAGCTAGGCCCTTCATTTGTAAGCAAAACAAATGTATCCAATTTAGGCAGCATCATATTCTCATGAACATTAGAATCATTACCAAGAAACGAAAGTACCTGGTAATTTAGTTGGCGTGCGCGAGCTCTAGTAATTGGTCCAGTATGTATAGCAGCAGGGCCTGTGGGTGTAACAATGTTATTGATGTCCTCATCATCCTCCCCTTCTTGAAATGAAGTCGTCCTCGACGGAGACTCATCTTCCTCACCCAAATAAGGCTTCAAATCTACAATGTTAAAAGTGGGACTAACCCCAAAATCTGCAGGCAGCTCAAGTTTATATGCATTATCATTTATTTTCTCTAACACCTTAAAGGGACCATCAGCACGTGGCATTAGCTTTGATTTGCGCAAATCAGGAAATCTATCCTTACGCGAATGTAACCAAACAAGATCTCCAGGTGCAAACACAACATGTTTTCTACCCTTATCTCCAGCAAGTTTATATTTAGCATTCATACGCTCAATGTTTTCCTTAGTTAACTCATGCATTTTTAAAATCAATTCAGCACGTTGTTTAGCATCAAAATTAACCTTCTCCGAAGATGGAAGAGGCAACAAATCAATAGGTGCACGAGGTAGGAAACCATACACAACTTCAAAAGGGCACATCTTAGTAGTAGAATGCAATGAACGATTATAAGCAAATTCAATATGAGGCAAGCATTCCTCCCATATTTTCTTATTATTCTTCAAAACAGCCCTAAGCATAGTAGACAACGTTCTATTGACTACTTCAGTTTGTCCATCAGTTTGGGGGTGACAAGTAGTACTAAAAAGCAGTTTAGTCCCCAACTTAGCCCATAAACATCTCCAAAAGTGGCTAAGAAATTTAGTATCACGATCTGAAACAATAGTATTTGGCACACCATGCAAGCGAATAATTTCACGAAAGAACAAATCAGCAACATTAACAGCATCATCGCTTTTATGACATGGTATAAAGTGTGCCATTTTCGAGAATCTATCCACGACAACAAATATGCTATCCCTCCCCTTCTTTGTTCGAGGTAAACCTAAAACAAAGTCCATAGATATATCCTCCCAAGGAACACTAGGTACAGGCAAAGGCATATATAAACCATGAGGATTGAGTCGTGACTTAGCTTTTTGACATGTAGTGCATCGAGCAATAAAACGCTCAACATCCCGTCTAATGAGGACATGACTACCTTGGATATGACCAAAAATATTGCATATATGCATATTTTTCAGGTGATTTCTAGTGCAAACTATTCAATAATCTATTTATGTTATCCAGAACAAAAATACTTCACACACTTTTGTGTTTTGTCTAATTGCAGGTGTATGGGACATTTGTACAATCCACATATGAAGATAAGGAAGAAAGAAATGTTTATTTGCTGTCCAAAAAGTTCTCTCACGTCACTTTTGGCCCAAGAGAAGATAGAGTCCAAGTCTCTCACGTTCTGGATTCAGATTCGGACTGCACAGACATACCTGACTCAAAACGCACACAAGTTTTTCATACAGACTCCGAATTGGGTGATTCTTTTTGCATTGGAAACTAGATTTCGTGCACTTTCCAACCCAATTGGAATCACCTTCAAATTCGTCCGGAGCGTTGAGTTGTGGACGAAACAATCTGATGCTGCAGCAGAATCCGAGTCAAACTACAAGTCCAAAGGTGTTACATCATCTCCACTTGGGCCCATTGGCCTTGTACGACCTAGATTTAGTTTTAGGCTGCCTTGGGACGTCCTCCCACCTCCTTGGCCGCCACCCCTTGCTCCTATATAAGTAGATCCTTCTAGTAGCTTTTCCTTGGGATTTGTTTAGTTAAAAGTTAGCCATTGCAACTTCGTGTACTTCGTTTGTGTCCAACGACCAGACCAAGACCGCTTCCGGGTCCCCACCATTATCAATACTTCATATATATTCGCAATATTCAGATTGCTTTATCATATTCTTGCTCGTTCTTCGATTGCTTGCAGGAATAGACCCTCGTGGTCAGGTTGATCGTGCTCCAGCGTGGTCAATAACCTCTCGGAGTTGGTTTAGCGATTGCTAAGGCGCAACGTCGTGCACGTTTGTAGTCGGATCGTCAAAGTCGTCTCCACCAAATCGATAGTTATCATCTCATCGAAAGATCGGGACACCCCGCCTCTATTACGTCTCATCTTTGGCCAAAAGAAATGTGTAGCAAGTACGTCCTCTGTCTTTTTCACGCCAAAGTGTCCCATTAATCCTCCTCCATGCGCCTCCTGCAACAACAAAAAACGAACAGAGCTAGCTGGAATGCATAGCTTGTTAGCACGAAACACAAATCCATCGTTAACGACGAACTTGTTCCACATTCTTCCTTCTTTACAATTCTGCATTACATCTTTAAAATCAGCATCATGCACATATTGATCTTTGATGGTCTCCAAACCAAATATTTTGAAGTCAAGTTGTGAAAGCATAGTATAGCGACGAGACAAAGCATCAGCAATAAAATTTTCTTTTCCCTTCTTGTGTTTAATGACATAAGGGAAAGTCTCAATGAATTCAACCCATTTAGCATGTCTACGATTCAGTTTAGCTTGACTTTTAATATGTTTCAATGATTCATGATCAGAATGTATAACAAATTCTTTGGGCCATAAATAATGTTGCCATGTTTCTAAAGTCCGAACAAGAGCATATAATTCTTTATCATAAGTAGAATAATTCAGACTAGGCCCACTCAATTTTTCAGAAAAGTATGCAACAGGTTTGCCATCTTGTAATAACACACCTCCTAATCCAATTCCACTAGCATCACATTCAAGCTCAAAAGTCTTATTAAAATCAGGAAGTTGGAGTAAAGGAGCATGTGTCAACTTATCTTTCAATACCGTGAAGGCTTCTTCCTGTGCGGTACCCCAAAGAAAAGGCACATCTTTCTTTGTAAGCTCATTGAGAGGTGCAGCAATGGTGCTGAAATCTCTCACAAAACGCCTATAGAATCCAGCGAGGCCAAGAAAACTCCTCACTTGTGTGACCGTTTTGTGCTGCGGCCAACTCTCAATAGCTTCAATCTTGGCTTTATCAACTTCAATTCCCTGTGGAGTAACAACATAGCCAAGAAAAGATACTCGGTCGGTGCAAAAGGTGCACTTCCCAAGGTTACCAAACAAACGTGCATCACGTAGAGCAATAAAAACAGCACGTAAATGTTCCAAATGTTCTTCCAAAGATCTGCTATAAATCAATATGTCATCAAAGTAAACTACCACAAATCGTCCAATGAAAGCACGTAAAACTTCGTTCATGAATCTCATGAAAGTACTAGGTGCATTAGTTAACCCAAAAGGCATGACTAACCACTCATATAATCCAAACTTAGTTTTAAATGTTGTTTTCCATTCATCTCCCAATTTCATACGAATTTGATGGTAGCCACTACGCAAATCAACTTTGGAGAATATTGTAGAGCCACTCAATTCATCAAGCATATCATCTAGCCTAGGAATAGGATGACGATAACGAATAGTAATATTATTAATGCCTCTACAATCAACACACATACGTGATGTACCATCCTTTTTCGGCACTAGAATAATAGGAACAGCACAAGGACTAAGGGATTCGCGTATATAACCTTTGTCGAGAAGCTCTTGTACTTGACGCATAATCTCCTTCGTCTCCTCTGGATTGGTACGGTATGGTGCACGGTTTGGCAGTGAAGCACCGGGAATTAAGTCGATCTGATGCTCAATCCCTCGAATAGGCGGTAATCCCGGTGGCACGTCTTGTGGAAAAACGTCAGCGAACTCCTGCAAAATGTTAGTGACAGCAGGAGGCAAAGAGGAAGGCACGTCCTCGAATGAAAATAATGCCTCTTTGCACACAAAAGCAAAGCAAACAGATTTGCTGAAATCTAGCTCATCAATATCAGATTTGGTGGCAAATAAACATGCACTTTTCAATTTAATTTCAGAAGCAACACTAGATGGTTTATTATTAGGCTTCATTTGTTGCTCAAATTCTTTTGCCACAATCTGATTTTCACTCTTATTCTTCTCCAGTTGTGCTTTATTAGCTCTATTAATATCATCTTTCAAAATGGAATCAGGAGTCATAGGAAGCAAAGTAATATTTTTATCCTTATGAACAAGAGTATAGTGATTGTTTCTACCATGGTGTACAGAATTTTTATCAAATTGCCATGGTCTACCAAGTAATAAGGAACATGCTTGCATAGGTACCACATCACAATCAACATAATCAGCATATGTAGAGATACTAAAATGCACACGAACAGTACGTGTTACCTTAACCTTGCCGCTGTTGTTGAACCATTGGATGTAGTAAGGATGTGGATGTGGTCTTGTGGTGAGAGAAAGCTTCTCCACCATCTCCATGCTAGCCAAGTTGTTGCAGCTCCCTCCGTCTATGATGACGCGCACAGAACGTTCCTTCACAACTCCCTTGGTATGGAACAAATTGTTCCTCTGATTTTGCTCAGCTTGTGTGACCTGCACACTCAAAACACGTTGAGCAACTAAACATTCATACCTGTCAGCGTCTTCAGGAGCCATGTATTGCGTCTCATGATCAGAATCATCTCCACCATGTTCTTCACGTGTAATAAGAGCCAAAGTCTCCTCATCATAGTCACTAGCGGACTCATATCCACCATCCGCGGTAGCAATCATCACACGCGGAGATTTGCATTCTCTCGCATAATGACCTCCTCCCTTGCAACGACGACAAATAATATCACTTGTGTGCCCTGTTGATGCCATGGAAGAAGAAGAACGCTGTGCAGGCCCCGCAGGTGCGCTCTTGGCAGATAATGGTGGTTGTGCCTGTTTTCTTGTATCACGGCTGGAGGTGGCACCGGATGGAGGTGCTGGTGCAGTTGAAGTAGAAGATGCACGTGGTGTCCATGATGAAGGTCGGCCTGCAGAAAAGTTAGTTCGCCCCAATGCTTGTCGATCCTGCACTTCACGTTCAGCTTTACAAGCAAGATGGAATAAACGAGTGATATTAGTATACTCCTTATAGTCTAGAATGGTCTGAATCTCTCTATTTAATCCACCCAGAAAACATGCAAGCATAGCTTCATTCTCCTCAACAATACCACATCTAATCATGCCAGTTTGTAATTCCTGATAATATTCTTCTACAGAATTTTTTCCTTGTCTTAAGCGCTGTAATTTTTGAAGCAATTCACGTTGATAATATGGTGGAACCCAACGCGTACGCATAGCAGTTTTCAAAGCGGCCCAAGTAGTTGGAATAGGATACAATCTACAATGTTCAGACCACCATACACATGCAAAACTAGTGAAAGCACAAACAGCAGCAGCAACTCGTCTCTCCTCAGGATATTGTAAACATGTAAATCGTTGTTCAGTTTCTAACTCCCAAGTAAGATATATATCAGGAACATATCTACCCTCAAATGGTGGAATATTCAATTTCAGTTTAGGAATATGGACATCATCTCGTACCTGAGGTGGTGGTGCAGGCCTACCATTACGAATATATACCTGAGGTCGACCTGCTGGTGGTGGTGCTGGTGGCTGCTCGTAGATCTGATTTTGATCAACCTCATCCTCATAATCCCCCGCATACTCATCATCCTCCTGTGATGAGGACATCAATACAATTGTTACACCCACAGCCCCTGCTGCTATACATACTGGACCAATTACTAGAGCTCGTGCACGCCAACTAAATTACCAGGTACTTTCATTTCTTGGTAATGATTCTAAAGTTCATGAGAATATGATGCTGCCTAAATTGGATACATTTGTTTTGCTTACAAATGAAGGGCCTAGCTTGGAGAAGGATGAACATTGGAGCAAGAACAAGCATGGAGATGATGGCATGCGCAAGGGGAACAAGAACGGAGTTACAAGTGATGATTTCAGGACTTTGAAGCCACCATAATGGGTGCATGAAGCCTTGGACGAAATATACAAGATGCCACTTCATAAATTTCGTCCCGAGGCTATTTTAGGTGCTGCGTCACCTTATTATTGGGCCAGGCCCATGTAATTTCGAAATACATAAGTATAGGCTATTTTTAGAGTCCGTATGTGTGGGGAAACAAGAGATAGGGTTGATTTCGGACCCCTCCACCAAGGGCCACGAAATTCCCCCCCTCTTCCTCCATATATACAGCCCTTAGGGCATCGTTTAGACTTTGGGTTTTGTTTAGATTAAAAGTTCGCCATAGCTGCAACTTCGCGTACTTCGTTTGTGTTCAACGACCAGACAAAGGCGTCACAGAACCCCACCTTGATCAATAAAGCTTTCATCTTATATTCGCAATATCCAGATTGCGATCTCAGTTTCTTGCTTGTTCTTCGTTTGCTCGCAGGAAACAGACCCTCGTGGTCAGGTTGATCGTGCTCCGGCGTGGTCAATAACCTCTCGGAGTTGGTTTAGCGATTGCTAAGGCGCGACGTCCTCGCACGTTCGTAGTCGGATCGTCAAAGTCGACTTCCACCAAAGCGAAATCCACCATCTCATCGAAAGACGGGACACCTTTGCCTCTATCACTCTTTGCCTCCTGCTGTCACTAACATTTTGCAGGAGTTCGCTGACGTTTTTCCACAAGACGTGCCACCGGGATTACCGCCTATTCGAGGGATTGAGCATCAGATTGACTTAATTCCCGGTGCTTCACTGCCAAACCGTGCACCATACCATACCAATCCAGAGGAGACGAAGGAGATTATGCGTCAAGTACAAGAGCTTCTCGACAAAGGTTATATACGCGAATCCCTTAGTCCTTGTGCTGTTCCTATTATTCTAGTGCCGAAAAAGGATGGTACATCACGTATGTGTGTTGATTGTAGAGGCATTAATAATATTACTATTCGTTATCGTCATCCTATTCCTAGGCTAGATGATATGCTTGATGAATTGAGTGGCTCTACAATATTCTCCAAAGTTGATTTGCGTAGTGGCTACCATCAAATTCGTATGAAATTGGGAGATGAATGGAAAACAGCATTTCAAACTAAGTTTGGATTATATGAGTGGTTAGTCATGCCTTTTGGGTTAACTAATGCACCTAGTACTTTCATGAGATTAATGAACGAAGTTTTACGTGCTTTCATTGGACGATTTGTGGTAGTTTACTTTGATGACATATTGATTTATAGCAGATCTTTGGAAGAACATTTGGAACATTTACGTGCTGTTTTTATTGCTCTACGTGATGCACGTTTGTTTGGTAACCTTGGGAAGTGCACCTTTTGCACCGACCGAGTATCTTTTCTTGGCTATGTTGTTACTCCACAGGGAATTGAAGTTGATAAAGCCAAGATTGAAGCTATTGAGAGTTGGCCGCAGCACAAAACGGTCACACAAGTGAGGAGTTTTCTTGGCCTCGCTGGATTCTATAGGCGTTTTGTGAGAGATTTCAGCACCATTGCTGCACCTCTCAATGAGCTTACAAAGAAAGATGTGCCTTTTCTTTGGGGTACCGCACAGGAAGAAGCCTTCACGGTATTGAAAGATAAGTTGACACATGCTCCTTTACTCCAACTTCCTGATTTTAATAAGACTTTTGAGCTTGAATGTGATGCTAGTGGAATTGGATTAGGAGGTGTGTTATTACAAGATGGCAAACCTGTTGCATACTTTTCTGAAAAATTGAGTGGGCCTAGTCTGAATTATTCTACTTATGATAAAGAATTATATGCTCTTGTTCGGACTTTAGAAACATGGCAACATTATTTATGGCCCAAAGAATTTGTTATACATTCTGATCATGAATCTTTGAAACATATTAAAAGTCAAGCTAAACTGAATCGTAGACATGCTAAATGGGTTGAATTCATTGAGACTTTCCCTTATGTCATTAAACACAAGAAGGGAAAAGAAAATGTTATTGCTGATGCATTGTCTCGTCGCTATACTATGTGATGAGGACATCAATACAATTGTTACACCCACAGCCCCTGCTGCTATACATACTGGACCAATTACTAGAGCTCGTGCACGCCAACTAAATTACCAGGTACTTTCGTTTCTTGGTAATGATTATAATGTTCATGAGAATATGATGCTGCCTAAATTGGATACATTTGTTTTGCTTACAAATGAAGGGCCTAGCTTGGAGAAGGATGAACATTGGAGCAAGAACAAGCATGGAGATGATGGCATGCGCAAGGGAAACAAGAACGGAGTTACAAGTGATGATTTCAGGACTTTGAAGCCACCATAATGGGTGCATGAAGCCTTGGACGAAATATACAAGACGCCACTTCATAAATTTCGTCCCGAGGCTATTTTAGGTGCTGCGTCACCTTATTATTGGGCCAGGCCCATGTAATTTCGAAATACATAAGTATAGGCTATTTTTAGAGTCCGTATGTGTGGGGAAACAAGAGATAGGGTTGATTTCGGACCCCTCCACCAAGGGCCACGAAATTCCCCCCCTCTTCCTCCATATATACAGCCCTTAGGGCATCGTTTAGACTTTGGGTTTTGTTTAGATTAAAAGTTCGCCATAGGTGCAACTTCGCGTACTTCGTCTGTGTTCAACGACCAGACAAAGGCGTCACAGAACCCCACCTTGATCAATAAAGCTTTCATCTTATATTCGCAATATCCAGATTGCAATCTTAGTTTCTTGCTTGTTCTTCGATTGCTCGCAGGAAACAGACCCTCGTGGTCAGGTTGATCGTGCTCCGGCGTGGTCAATAACCTCTCGGAGTTGGTTTAGCGATTGCTAAGGCGCGACGTCCTCGCACGTTCGTAGTCGGATCGTCAAAGTCGACTTCCACCAAAGCGATATCCATCATCTCATCGAAAGATCGGGACCCTCGCCTCTATCAAGTGGTATCAGAGCTTTGTCGATCGCGGGAGACGTGCCACCACCTTTGCAAATACCACAACCGTCACGAGAGGTGCACAAACATCCAAATGCACATGATCAGGTTAATGTATCTATACCACCATTTAATGGCCGTTTTAAACCTGCTTTATATATTGAATGGGAGTTCGACATAAAAAATATATTTGCTTCCCATAATTTCAATGAACATAAAAAGGTTAAGGTTGCGGTTGGTTCTTTCACTGGTTATGCTTTGGTTTGGTGGAGTGAATATTGTCGGTTACACCCTGATTATATACCTACTACTTGGGATGATTTGAAACTTGCCATGCGACATACTTTCGTCCCTGCTTATTATACTCGTGACATGATTAAGAAGTTGCAACACTTAAAACAAGGTAGTGAAACTGTAACAAAATATTATGATGATTTACAAACTACCTTGTTGCATTCCTTTTTAGAAGAAAGTGAAGATGATTTTATGGATAGATTTTGGGGAGGATTAAACCGTGATATTCAAGAGATACTAATTCATGAAGAGTGTTATCCTATGGACCATTTGTTTCATCTTGCTTGCAAAGCTGAACAGGAAATAAAACGACGTGTTGGCCACGAGGAGAACAAGCGCACGGTGCACATTCCAAGAGTTGATATGATTGTTCCTTCAACTACTAGGCATACTATGACAACCACATCCGTTGTTGTCAGGACTACATCACCTCCACCATGTGACACATCGCCCCCGAGAGTGGCTACATCATCTGAGTTGATCATAAGAGGTAATGACAAAGGTACTGATCTTCCATCTCTACGTGAGAATGATGAATGCCTTGTCAATTTGAATGCACCATCTGATGAGCTACCCACTACTTTGATCACACCACCTATTTTAGAGGACTACGTTGATAATTTGACTTTGCCATGTGATCAAACAACTGAAATACCAACAATTTTGAGTGCACCCATTGAATTAACTATTGATGCAAAAGAACCAATGTTTAATCATTTTGATATGACCTCTAATCTTGGTGATGATTCTGTGTTGAATAACTTATTGCATGTTTGCTTATTTAAGCATGTTGTAGCATGTAAATTTGATGCAAGTAAGGTTTATTCACCAGTGTTGGGATGGTTTAATGATGAACATTGTCAATCTTTTGAAATGAATAAGAGCTTCACTTATATGTGCAAACTGAGTTGCAATATTTTCATGCCTTCTACTTCTTGTGCTAATTTTTTGGCTTTAGATTTTATGAACTATGCAAGTTACTCATCTATTCATGTGTCATATATGCAAAAATCAAGGGAAGTAAAAATGGATGACATATACATATACAACATGTACACCTTGTCTCTTTTGTTAGCCACATTTCAGATTAAGCAACGCCGAGGACGGCTTTATTTTCAAGAAGGGGAGGATGATGAGGACATGACTACCTTGGATATGACCAAAAATATTGCATATATGCATATTTGTCAGGTGATTTCTAGTGCAAACTATTCAATAATCTATTTATGTTATCCAGAACAAAAATACTTCACACACTTTTGTGTTTTGTCTAATTGCAGGTGTATGGGACATTTGTACAATCCACATATGAAGATAAGGAAGAAAGAGATGTTTATTTGCTGTCCAAAAAGTTCTGTCACGTCACTTTTGGCCCAAGAGAAGATAGAGTCCAAGTCTCTCACGTTCTGGATTCAGATTCGGACTGCACAGACATACCTGACTCAAAACGCACACAAGTTTATCATACGGACTCCGAATTGGGTGATTCTTTTTTTGTTGGAAACTAGATTTCGTGCACTTTCCAACCCAATTGGAATCACCTTCAAATTCGTCCGGAGCGTTGAGTTGTGGACGAAACAATCTGATGCTGCAGCAGAATCCGAGTCAAACTACAAGTCCAAAGGTGTTACATCACCTCCACTTGGGCCCATTGGCCTTGTACGACCTAGATTTAGTTTTAGGCTGCCTTGGGACGTCCTCCCACCTCCTTGGCCGCCACCCCTTGCTCCTATATAAGTAGATCCATCTAGTAGCTTTTCCTTGGGATTTGTTTAGTTAAAAGTTAGCCATTGCAACTTCGTGTGCTTCGTTTGTGTCCAACGACCAGACCAAGACCACTTTTCGGATCCCCGCCATTATCAATACTTCATACATATTCGCGATATTCAGATTGCTTTTATCATATTCTTGCTTGTTCTTCGATTGCTTGCAGGAATAGACCTTCGTGGTCAGGTTGATCGTGCTCCGGCGTGGTCAATAACCTCTCGGAGTTGGTTTAGCGATTGCTAAGGCACAACGTCGTTGCACGTTTGTAGTCGGATCGTCAAAGTCATCTCCACCAAATCGATAGTTATCATCTCATCGAAAGATCGGGACACCCCGCCTCTATCAAGTGGTATCAGTTTTCAGGTTGCTCGGTGAGAATTTCCAGTTTTCCTAGATTAGATTTATTTTCTTACCTATTGTCCAAGAAAAAGCCACAAAAAAGAGTTAGATCTATTCATCCTTGGTCCAAGCCAGTCTGAGCCTTTGCAATTTTCTTTTCATTGCTTGCATAGTTGAATTATCGGTTGCATCGTCGTGTCGAGTTGCTGGTCTTAGTGTCTAGTTCGTTTAGAGTTTCGAGTTCTGTTCACATTAGTCACGCCACCGCTGCATCATTATCTCTTCCGCTGTCCACCACCCATCCATCAATTTCCACCACGTGCTACCCACCATTCATTGTTATAATAATAGTTGAGATCGTTCACATCTTCACTTGATCCAATCTGCATCTTATCTAGTTTGTTTTGGAAAGAGGGAGAAAAAAAAGAGAGAGAAAAAAAAGGAGAGAAAAAAAAGGAGAAAAAAAGTCAGAGAAAAAAAAAGGAAAGAAAGAAAAAAAAGTGTGAGGAAAAAAAAGAGAGAAAAAAAAAACAAAAAAATCGGCACAAACTTTTTCAGAGGAAAGTTGGAGACAGAGTTCTTGTATATCCTGCTTGGCAGTTGTTTTTCATCATTATCTTCACTGCCGTTGTGATCTTCACTTATATCTTGCTGTCAAGAGCTACTTAGTATCCTTCATTGATGCTAGTTGTGCTACGCCGTGACCTCATTAGTGTTCTAGGCTCGCGTCTCTAGTCCGGTCTAGCCTAGGACCAGCACAGTACCGTCGTTGAGCGTTTATTCAACATTGCATCTTTGAATTGATTATTGCTAATCTTTTGCTACCATATATAGCCAACCCAGCTCCACATATTTCTACACCGTGTATACGTACGCTCCCCTGGCAATCGCTTTACTCAATATTCGGAGTTACTTGACACCGCTGGTTGCCGATCACCGCCTGCTGCATGGTAAGAACTTGTAAGACACTGATATTTGCTTTACTGTGAGCGTTTTACCACCACATCCTAGTAGTTATAGGAACATTATTTTGGGTTTTGTTTCTTGTTCTACTAACCATGACAGGATCCAGAGTCAATTCATGGGCTTTGTCGATCGCGGGAGACGTGCCACCACCTTTGCAAATACCACAACCGTCACAAGAGGTGCACAAACATCCAAATGCACATGATCAAGTTAATGTATCTATACCACCATTTAATGGCCGTTTTAAACCTGCTTTATATATTGAATGGGAGTTCGACATAAAAAATATATTTGCTTCCCATAATTTCAATGAACATAAAAAGGTTAAGGTTGCGGTTGGTTCTTTCACTGGTTATGCTTTGGTTTGGTGGAGTGAATATTGTCGGTTACACCCTGATTATATACCTACTACTTGGGATGATTTGAAACTTGCCATGCGACATACTTTCGTCCCTGCTTATTATACTCGTGACATGATTAAGAAGTTGCAACACTTAAAACAAGGTAGTGAAACTGTAACAAAATATTATGATGATTTACAAACTACCTTGTTGCATTCCTTTTTAGAAGAAAGTGAAGATGATTTTATGGATAGATTTTGGGGAGGATTAAACCGTGATATTCAAGAGATACTAATTCATGAAGAGTGTTATCCTATGGACCATTTGTTTCATCTTGCTTGCAAAGCTGAACAGGAAATAAAACGACGTGTTGGCCACGAGGAGAACAAGCGCACGGTGCACATTCCAAGAGTTGATATGATTGTTCCTTCAACTACTAGGCATACTATGACAACCACATCCGTTGTTGTCAGGACTACATCACCTCCACCATGTGACACATCGCCCCTGAGAGTGGCTACATCATCTGAGTTGATCATAAGAGGTAATGACAAAGGTACTGATCTTCCATCTCTACATGAGAATGATGAATTCCTTGTCAATTTGAATGCACCATCTGATGAGCTACCCACTACTTTGATCACACCACCTATTTTAGAGGACTACGTTGATAATTTGACTTTGCCATGTGATCAAACAACTGAAATACCAACAATTTTGAGTGCACCCATTGAATTAACTATTGATGCAAAAGAACCAATGTTTAATCATTTTGATATGACCTCTAATCTTGGTGATGATTCTGTGTTGAATGACTTATTGCATGTTTGCTTATTTAAGCATGTTGTAGCATGTAAATTTGATGCAAGTAAGGTTTATTCACCAATGTTGGGATGGTTTAATGATGAACATTGTCAATCTTTTGAAATGACTAAGAGCTTCACTTATATGTGCAAACTGAGTTGCAATATTTTCATGCCTTCTACTTCTTGTGCTAATTTTTTGGCTTCAGATTTTATGAACTATGCAAGTTACTCATCTATTCATGTGTCATATATGCAATAATCAAGGGAAGTAAAAATGGATGACATATACATATACAACATGTACACCTTGTCTTTTTTGTTAGCCACATTTCAGATTAAGCAACGCCGAGGACGGCTTTATTTTCAAGAAGGGGAGGATGATGAGGACATGACTACCTTGGATATGACCAAAAATATTGCATATATGCATATTTGTCAGGTGATTTCTAGTGCAAACTATTCAATAATCTATTTATGTTATCCAGAACAAAAATACTTCACACACTTTTGTGTTTTGTCTAATTGCAGGTGTATGGGACATTTGTACAATCCACATATGAAGATAAGGAAGAAAGAGATGTTTATTTGCTGTCCAAAAAGTTCTCCCACGTCACTTTTGGCCCAAGAGAAGATAGAGTCCAAGTCTCTCACGTTCTGGATTCAGATTCGGACTGCACAGACACACCTGACTCAAAACGCACACAAGTTTTTCATACGGACTCCGAATTGGGTGATTCTTTTTTGTTGGAAACTAGATTTCGTGCACTTTCCAACCCAATTGGAATCACCTTCAAATTCGTCCGGAGCGTTGAGTTGTGGACGAAACAATCTGATGCTGCAGCAGAATCCGAGTCAAACTACAAGTCCAAAGGTGTTACATCACCTCCACTTGGGCCCATTGGCCTTGTACGACCTAGATTTAGTTTTAGGCTGCCTTGGGATGTCCTCCCACCTCCTTGGCCGCCACCCCTTGCTCCTATATAAGTAGATCCATCTAGTAGCTTTTCCTTGGGATTTGTTTAGTTAAAAGTTAGCCATTGCAACTTCGTGTACTTCGTTTGTGTCCAACGACCAGACCAAGACCGCTTACGGATCCCCACCTTTATCAATACCTCATATATACTCGCAATATTCAGATTGCTTTTATCATATTCTTGCTTGTTCTTCGATTGCTTGCAGGAATAGACCTTCGTGGTCAGGTTGATTGTGCTCCGGTGTGGTCAATAACCTCTCAGAGTTGGTTTAGCGATTGCTAAGGCGCAACGTCGTGCACGTTTGTAGTCGGATCGTCAAAGTCATCTTCACCAAATCGATAGTTATCATCTCATCGAAAGTCAAAGTTAATTCAATGGGTGCACTCAAAATTGTTGGTATTTCAGTTGTTTGAGCACATGACAAAGTTAAATTATCAACGTAGTCCTCTAAAATAGGTGGTGTGATCAAAGTAGTGGGTAGCTCATCAGATGGTGCATTCAAATTGACAAGGCATTCATCATTCTCATGTAGAGATGGAAGATCAGTACCTTTGTCATTACCTCTTATGATCACCTCAGATGATGTAGCCACTCTCGGGGGCGATGTGTCACATGGTGGGGGTGATGTAGTCCTGACAACAACGGATGTGGTTGTCATAGTATGCCTAGTAGTTGAAGGAACAATCATATCAACTCTTGGAATGTGCACCGTGCGCTTGTTCTCCTCGTGGCCAACACGTCGTTTTATTTCCTGTTCAGCTTTGCAAGCAAGATGAAACAAATGGTCCATAGGATAACACTCTTCATGAATTAGTATCTCTTGAATATCACGGTTTAATCCTCCCCAAAATCTATCCATAAAATCATCTTCACTTTCTTCTAAAAAGGAATGCAACAAGGTAGTTTGTAAATCATCATAATATTTTGTTACAGTTTCACTACCTTGTTTTAAGTGTTGCAACTTCTTAATCATGTCACGAGTATAATAAGCAGGGACGAAAGTATGTCGCATGGCAAGTTTCAAATCATCCCAAGTAGTAGGTATATAATCAGGGTGTAACCGACAATATTCACTCCACCAAACCAAAGCATAACCAGTGAAAGAACCAACCGCAACCTTAACCTTTTTATGTTCATTGAAATTATGGGAAGCAAATATATTTTTTATGTCGAACTCCCATTCAATATATAAAGCAGGTTTAAAACGGCCATTAAATGGTGGTATAGATACATTAACCTGATCATGTGCATTTGGATGTTTGTGCACCTCTCGTGACGGTTGTGGTATATGCAAAGGTGGTGCCACGTCTCCCGCGATCGACAAAGCCCATGAATTGACTCTGGATCCTGTCATGATTAGTAGAAAAAGAAACAAAACCCAAAAATAATGTTCCTATAACTACTAGGATGTGGTGGTAAAACGCTCACAGTAAAGCAAATATCAATGTCTTACACGTTCTTACCATGCAGCAGGCGGTGATCGGCAACCAGCGGTGTCAAGTAACTCCGAATATTGAGTAAAGCGATTGCCAGGGGAGCGTACGTATACACGGTGTAGAAATATGTGGAGCTGGGTTGGCTATATATGGTAGCAAAAGATTAGCAATAATCAATTCAAAGATGCAATGTTGAATAAACGCTCAACGACGGTACTGTGTGGGTCCTAGGCTAGACCGTACTAGAGACGCGAGCCTAGAACACTAATGAGGTCACGGCGTAGCACAACTAGCATCAATGAAGGATACTAAGTAGCTCTTGACAGCAAGATATAAGTGAATATCACAACGGCAGTGAAGATAATGATGAAAAACAACTGCCAAGCAGGATATACAACAACTCTCTCTCCAACTTTCCTCTTGAAAAGTTTAAGACAATTTTCTGATAAATTCTTTCAAAGAATGCTATTAACTCAAGCTTTCCAATGCAAAAAGAATCACTCAATTCCGAGTTGATATGAGGAGTCAAAGAATTCTAAAACTGGCCTGAAAAATTGGAACAAGCTATGTTCATGAACTTCGGAGGGCAAAAAGACCTATTTAGAAGCCGATTTTGAGGTGTCAAATATTGAACTAGCTTCTGCAACTATTTAGATGCGGCTCGTCGCTAGCTTCAATTTGAGTACTCACGGAGCCAAAACGGACTTCGCATGAGGAAGATACACCTGTTTTACTGAACAGTGCGCAAAACCGATTCCAATCCGAATTCAGGTACGAGATTGATTCTAGATAGATCCAATTTTTTTTCTTCTCTCTTTTTTTTCTCACGCTTTTTTTTCTTTTTCTTCTCTCTCTTTTTCTTTTTTTTTCCTTTCCTTTTTTCTCTTTTTTTTCTCTCTCTTTTTTTTCTCCCTCTTTCCAAGACAAACTAGATAAGATGCAGATTGGATTAGGCAAAGATGTGAATGACCTCAACTATGATTATGACAATGAACAGTGCGTAGCACGTGGTGGAAATTAATAGATGGGATGATGGACGGCGGAAGGGATAATGATGCAGCGGCGGCGTGACTAATGTGAACAGAACTCGAAACTCTAAAGGAACTAGACACTAAGACCAGCAACTGACACGACGATGCAACCGATAATTCAACTATGCAAGCAATGAATAGAAAATTGCAAAGGCTCAGACTGGCTTGGATAAAGGATGAACAGATCTAACTTTTTTTTGTGGCTTTTTCTTGGACAATAGGTGATAGAGGCGAGGGTGTCCCGATCTTTCGATGAGATGATAACTATCGATTTGGTGGAGACGACTTTGACGATCCGACTACAAACATGCACGACGTTGCGCCTTAGCAATCGCTAAACCAATCTCCTGAGGTTACTGACGATGCCGGAAGCACGGTCAGCCTGACCACGAAGGTCTATTCCTGCAAGCAATCGAAGAACGAGCAAGAATATGATAAAGCAATCTGAATATTGCAAATATATATGAGGTATTGATAATGGTGGGGATCCGTAAGCGGTCTTGGTCTGGTCGTTGGACACAAACGAAGTACACGAAGTTGCAATGGCTAACTTTTAACTAAACAAATCCCAAGGAAAAGCTACTAGATGGATCTACTTATATAGGAGCAAGGGGTGGCGGCCAAGGAGGTGGGAGGACGTCCCAAGGCAGCCTAAAACTAAATCTAGGTCGTACAAGGCCAATGGGCCCAAGTGGAGGTGATGTAACACCTTTGGACTTGTAGTTTGACTCGGATTCTGCTGCAGCATCAGATTGTTTCGTCCACAACTCAACTCTCCGGACGAATTTGAAGGTGATTCCAATTGGGTTGGAAAGTGCACGAAATCTAGTTTCCAACAAAAAAAGAATCACCCAATTCGGAGTCCGTATTAAAAACTTGTGTGCGTTTTGAGTCAGGTGTGTCTGTGCAGTCCGAATCTGAATCCAGAACGTGAGAGACTTGGACTCTATCTTCTCTTGGGCCAAAAGTGACGTGAGAGAACTTTGTGGACAGCAAATAAACATCTCTTTCTTCCTTATCTTCATATGTGGATTGTACAAATGTCCCATACACCTGCAATTAGACAAAACACAAAAGTGTGTGAAGTATTTTTGTTCTGGATAACATAAATAAATTATTGAATAGTTTGCACTAGAAATCACCTGACAAATATGCATATATGCAATATTTTTGGTCATATCCAAGGTAGTCATGTCCTCATCAGATCGGGACACCCCGCCTCTATCATCTTAGTAGTAGTATGCAATGAACGATTATAAGCAAATTCAATATGAGGCAAGCATTCCTCCCACATTTTCTTATTATTCTTGAAAACAGCCCTAAGCATAGTAGACAACGTTCTATTGACTACTTCAGTTTGTCCATCAGTTTGGGGGTGACAAGTAGTACTAAAAAGCAGTTTAGTCCCCAACTTAGCCCATAAACATCTCCAAAAGTGGCTAAGAAATTTAGTATCACGATCTGAAACAATAGTATTTGGCAATAAGTGTTGCAACTTCTTAATCATCATAATATTTTGTTACAGTTTCACTACCTTGTTTTAAGTGTTGCAACTTCTTAATCATGTCACGAGTATAATAAGCAGGGACGAAAGTATGTCGCATGGCAAGTTTCAAATCATCCCAAGTAGTAGGTATATAATCAGGGTGTAACCGACAATATTCACTCCACCAAACCAAAGCATAACCAGTGAAAGAACCAACCGCAACCTTAACCTTTTTATGTTCATCGAAATTATGGGAAGCAAATATATTTTTTATGTCGAACTCCCATTCAATATATAAAGCAGGTTTAAAACGGCCATTAAATGGTGGTATAGATACATTAACCTGATCATGTGCATTTGGATGTTTGTGCACCTCTCGTGACGGTTGTGGTATTTGCAAAGGTGGTGGCACGTCTCCCGCGATCGACAAAGCCCATGAATTGACTCTGGATCCTGTCATGATTAGTAG
>NW_025229794.1:16995-19063 GCF_018294505.1 Triticum aestivum | reverse complement strand
ATTGAATCTCGATCGTAGTGATACACATTTTCATGCCAAAAGATATAAGATAGTAATGATAGTACCACTTACTTGTGGCACTGCCATGTAAGTCATAATGGTATAAAACGCATGAAGAAGCTCCATGTTGATGGATCTTTGGACTCACTCGTTTTTGAAAAGTTTGAGACATGCGAACCATGTCTATTGGTATATATGCATGAAGAAACTCCATGCAAATGGACCGTTCGGACTCACTTGATTTTGAATCACTTGAGATATGCAAATCATACCACATAGGCAAGATGACTGAAAAGCCTCGGTTTCAATAAGATGGAACAAGATAGCAACTTGTTGGAAGTAACACATTTTGATGTGTGCAGTCCAATGAGTGCTGAGGCATGCAGTGAATATCGTTATGTTCTTACTTCACAGATGATTCGAGTAGATGTTGAGAATATTTTTTTGATGAAACGCAAGTCTGAATTATTGAATGGTTCAAGTAATTTCAGTGTGAAGTAGAAGATCATTGTGACAAGAGGATAAAATGTCTATGATACGATCATAGAGATGAATATCTGAGTTACGAGTTTTGGCACACAATTAAGACATTGTGGAAATTGTTTTGCAATTAATACCGCCTGGAACACCATAATGTGATGGTGTGTCCGAACATCATAGTTGCACCCTATTGGATATGGTGCGTACCATGATGTCTCTTATCGAATTACCACTATCGTTCATGGGTTAGGCATTAGAGACAACCACATTTACTTTAAATAGGGCACCACATAATTCCGATGAGATGACACCGTATGAATTATGGTTTAGAGAAACCTAAGTTGTCGTTTCTTAAAAGTTTGGGGCTGCGACGCTTATATGAAAAAGTTTCAGGTTGATAAGCTCGAACCCAAAGAGGATAAAATGCATCTCCATAGGAAACCCAAAACAGTTGGGTATACCTCCTAATTCAGATCCGAAAGCAATATGGATTGTTTCTAGAATCGGGTCCTTTCTCGAGGAAAAGTTTCTCTCGAAAGAATTGAGTGGGAGGATGGTGGAGACTTGATGAGGTTATTGAACCGTCTCTTCAACTAGTGTGTGACAGGGCACATGGAGTTGTTCCTGTGGCACCTACACCAATTGGAGTGGAAGCTTATGATATTGATCATGAAGTTTCGGATCAAGTCACTACCGAACCTCGTAGGACGACAAGGACACGTACTACTTCGGAGTGGTGCGGTGATCCTGTCTTGAAGGTCATGTTGCTAGACAAAATAAACCTACGAGCTATGGAGAAGTGATGGTGGGCCCGGATTCCGATAAATGGCTTGAGGCCATAAAATCCGAGAGAGGATCCATGTATGAAAACAAAGTGTAGACTTTGGCAGAACGGCTCGATGGTCGTAAGGCTAATGAGTATAGATGGATTTCAAAAGGAAGACGGACAATGATGGTAAATGTCACCATTAAGAAAGCTCGACTTGTCGTTAAGATGTTTTCCGACAAGTTCAAGGAGTTGACTACGATGAGATTTTCTCACTCGTAGCGATGCTAAGAGTCTGTTGGAATTATATTAGCGATTACTGCATTATTTATGAAATCTTGCAGATAGGATGTCAAAACACTGTTTCCTCGACGATTTTCTTGAGGAAAGGTTGTATGTGATACAACCGGAAGGTTTTGTCAATCCCGTAAGATGCTAACAAGTATGCAAAGCTCCAGCAATCCTTCTAAGGACTGGAGTGAGCATCTCGGAGTTGGAATGTATGCTTTGATGATGATCAAAGATTTTGGGTTTGTACAAAGTTTATGAGAAACTTGTATTTCCAAAGAAGTGAGTGGGAGCACTATAGAATTTCTGATGAGTATATGTTGATCAGAAATGATGTAGAATTTCTAGAAAGCATATAGGGTTATTTGAAAATTGTTTTTCAATAGAAAACCTGGATTAAGCTACTTGAACATTGAGCATCGAGATCTATAAGGATAGATCAAAATGCTTAATAATACTTTCAAAATGAGCATATACCTTGACATGATCTTGAAGGTGTTCAAGATGGATCAGTCAGAGAAGAAGTTCTTGCCT
>NW_025229794.1:0-12759 GCF_018294505.1 Triticum aestivum | reverse complement strand
CCCTGGGGTTCAACAAGTATGGAAATCACTTCGGGGCCCCAAAACGGTGAGTAATAGTCCATGAAAACGGCCAGAATTGGACAAAACTGAGAGTGTTGACGACGCACACATAAACACACCCCGGGGATCGTCAATCGAGGAACTCGCTTTTGGAAACCAAAATAGTGAGTAATAGTCCAGGAAATGAGCCAGAATTGGCCAAAATTGCGAGTGTTGATGACCGACACATAAGCGCACCTTGGGGTTCAATAACTATGGAAACCGCTTTGGGACCCCAAAATGGTGAGTAATAGTCAACAAAATGGGTCAAAATTGGACAAAACTGTGAGTGTTGACAACGGACACGTAAACGCACCCCGAGAATCGTCAATCATGGAAATCACTCTGGGGCCCCAAAACGTTGAGTAATAGTGCACGAAACGGACCAGAATCAGCCAAAAATGTGAGTGTTGATGACCGACACGTAAAAGCGCCCCAGGGTTCGTATGTCGTGGAAATCACTTTGGGACCCGAAACAGTGAGTAATAATCCACGAAACGGGCCAGAATCAGCAAAAATTGTGTGTTGATGACCGACACATAAACGCACCCTGGGTGTTTCAATCGTGGAGATCCTTCCGGATCCCAAAACAGTGATTAATAGTCCAAAAAACGGGCCAGAATCGGCTAAAATTGCGAGTGTTGATGACCTACACGTAATCGCACCCTGGGCTTCGTCAATCATGGAAATCACTCTGGGACCCCAAACAGTCAGTTACAGTCCACGAAACGGGCCAAAATCAGCCAAACTTGCGAGTGTTGTTGACCAAAACGTAATCGCACCCTGGGGTACAACAACTATGGAAATCACTTCGGGGACCCAAAACGGTGAGTAATAGTCCATGAAAACGGCCAGAATTGGACAAAACTGAGAGTGTTGACGACGCACACGTAAACACATCCCGGGGATCGTCAATCGAGGAACTCGCTTTGGGAAACCAAAACAGTGATCAATAGTCCAGGAAATGAGCCAGAATTAGCCAAAATTGAGAGTGTTGATGACCGACACATAAGCGCACCTTGGGGTTCAATAACTATGGAAACCGCTTTGGGAGCCAAAATGGTGAGTAATAGTCAACAAAATGGGTCAAAATTGGACAAAGCTGTGAGTGTTGACGACGGACACGTAAACGCACCCCGAGAATCGTCAATCATGGAAATCACTCTGGGGCCCCAAAACGGTGAGTAATAGTGCACGAAACGGACCAGAATCAGGCCAAAATGTGAGTGTTGATGACCGACACGTAAAAGCGCCCCAGGGTTCGTATGTCGTGGAAATCACTTTGGGACCCGAAACAATGAGTAATAATCCATGAAACGGGCCAGAATCAGCCAAAATTGTGTGTTGATGACCGACACATAAACGCACGCTGGGGTTTTTCAATCGTGGAGATCACTCCGGATCCCAAAACAGTGATTAATTGTCCACAAAACGGGCCAAAATCGGCTAAAATTACGAGTGTTGATGACCTACACGTAATCGCACCCTGGGCTTCGTCAATCATGGAAATCACTCTGGGACCCCAAACAGTCAGTTACAGTCCACGAAACGGGCCAGAATCGGCCAAACTTGCGAGCGTTGTTGACCAAAACATAATCGCACCCTGGGGTTCAACAAGTATGGAAATCACTTCGGGGCCCCAAAACGGTGAGTAATAGTCCATGAAAACGGCCAGAATTGGACAAAACTGAGAGTGTTGACGACGCACACATAAACACACCCCGGGGATCGTCAATCGTGGAACTCGCTTTTGGAAACCAAAATAGTGAGTAATAGTCCAGGAAATGAGCCAGAATTGGCCAAAATTGCGAGTGTTGATGACCGACACATAAGCGCACCTTGGGGTTCAATAACTATGGAAACCGCTTTGGGACCCCAAAATGGTGAGTAATAGTCAACAAAATGGGTCAAAATTGGACAAAACTGTGAGTGTTGACAACGGACACGTAAACGCACCCCGAGAATCGTCAATCATGGAAATCACTCTGGGGCCCCAAAACGGTGAGTAATAGTGCACGAAACGGACCAGAATCAGGCCAAAATGTGAGTGTTGATGACCGACACGTAAAAGCGCCCCAGGGTTCGTATGTCGTGGAAATCACTTTGGGACCCGAAACAGTGAGTAATAATCAATGAAACGGGCCAGAATCAGCCAAAATTGTGTGTTGATGACCGACACATAAACGCATGCTGGGGTTTTTCAATCGTGGAGATCACTCCGGATCCCAAAACAGTGATTAATAGTCCACAAAACGGGCCAGAATCGGCTAAAATTGCGAGTGTTGATGACCTACACGTAGTCGCACCCTGGGCTTCATCAATCATGGAAATCACTCTGGGACCCCAAACAGTCAGTTACAGTCCACGAAACGGGCCACAATCAGCCAAACTTGCGAGTGTTGTTGACCAAAACGTAATCGCACCCTGGGGTACAACAACTATGGAAATCACTTCGGGGACCCAAAACGGTGAGTAATAGTCCATGAAAACGGCCAGAATTGGACAAAACTGAGAGTGTTGATGACGCACACGTAAACACATCCCGGGGATCGTCAATCGAGGAACTCGCTTTGGGAAACCAAAACAGTGATCAATAGTCCAGGAAATGAGCCAGAATTGGCCAAAATTACGAGTGTTGATGACCGACACATAAGCGCACCTTGGGGTTCAATAACTATGGAAACCGCTTTGGGAGCCAAAATGGTGAGTAATAGTCAACAAAATGGGTCAAATTGGACAAAACTGTGAGTGTTGACGACGGACACGTAAACGCACCCCGAGAATCGTCAATCATGGAAATCACTTTGGGCCCCAAAACGGTGAGTAATAGTGCACGAAATGGACCAGAATCAGCCAAAAATGTGAGTGTTGATGACCGACACGTAAAAGCGCCCCAGGGTTCGTATGTCGTGGAAATCACTTTGGGACCCGAAACAGTGAGTAATAATCCATGAGACGGGCCAGAATCAGCCAAAATTGTGTGTTGATGACCGACACATAAACGCATGCTGGGGTTTTTCAATCGTGGAGATCACTCCGGATCCCAAAACAGTGATTAATAGTCCACAAAACGGGCCAGAATCGGCTAAAATTGCGAGTGTTGATGACCTACACGTAATCGCACCCAGGGCTTCGTCAATCATGGAAATCACTCTGGGACCCCAAACAGTCAGTTACAGTCCACGGAACGGGCCAGAATCGGCCAAACTTGCGAGTGTTGTTGACCAAAACGTAATCGCACCCTGGGGTTCAACAACTATGGAAATCACTTCGGGGACCCAAAACGGTGAGTAATAGTCCATGAAAACGGCCAGAATTGGACAAAACTGAGAGTCTTGACGATGCACACATAAACACACCCCGGGGATCGTCAATCGAGGAACTCGCTTTGGGAAACCAAAACAGTGATCAATAGTCCAGGAAATGAGCCAGAATTGGCCAAAATTATGAGTGTTGATGAACGACACATAAGCGCACCTTGGGGTTCAATAACTATTGAAACCGCTTTGGGACCCCAAAATGGTGAGTAATAGTCAACAAAATGGGTCAAAATTGGACAAAACTGTGAGTGTTGACGACGGACACGTAAACGCACCCCGAGAATCGTCAATCATGGAAATCACTCTGGGGCCCCAAAAGGTGAGTAATAGTGCACGAAACGGACCAGAATCAGGCAAAAATGTGAGTGTTGATGACTGACACGTAAAAGCGCCCTAGGGTTCGTATGTCGTGGAAATCACTTTGGGACCCGAAACAGTGAGTAATAATCCACGAAACGGGCCAGAATCAGCAAAAAATGTGTGTTGATGACCGACACATAAACGCACGCTAGGGTTTTTCAATCGTGGAGATCACTCCGGATCCCAAACCCGTGATTAATAGTCCACAAAACGGGCCAGAATCGGCTAAAATTGCGAGTGTTGATGACCTACACGTAATCGCACCCTGGGCTTCGTCAATCATGGAAATCACTCTGGGACCCCAAACAGTCAGTTACAGTCCACGGAACGGGCCAGAATCGGCCAAACTTGCGAGTGTTGTTGACCAAGACGTAATCGCACCCTGGGGTTCAACAACTATGGAAATCACTTCGGGGACCCAAAACGGTGAGTAATAGTCCATGAAAACGGCCAGAATTGGACAAAACTGAGAGTCTTGACGATGCACACATAAACACACCCCGGGGATCGTCAATCGAGGAACTCGCTTTGGGAAACCAAAACAGTGATCAATAGTCCAGGAAATGAGCCAGAATTGGCCAAAATTATGAGTGTTGATGAACGACACATAAGCGCACCTTGGGGTTCAATAACTATTGAAACCGCTTTGGGACCCCAAAATGGTGAGTAATAGTCAACAAAATGGGTCAAAATTGGACAAAACTGTGAGTGTTGACGACGGACACGTAAACGCACCCCGAGAATCGTCAATCATGGAAATCACTCTGGGGCCCCAAAAGGTGAGTAATAGTGCACGAAACGGACCAGAATCAGGCAAAAATGTGAGTGTTGATGACTGACACGTAAAAGCGCCCTAGGGTTCGTATGTCGTGGAAATCACTTTGGGACCCGAAACAGTGAGTAATAATCCACGAAACGGGCCAGAATCAGCAAAAAATGTGTGTTGATGACCGACACATAAACACACGCTGGGGTTTTTCAATCATGGAGATCACTCCGGATCCCAAACCCGTGATTAATAGTCCACAAAACGGGCCAGAATCGGCTAAAATTGCGAGTGTTGATGACCTACACGTAATCGCACCCTGGGCTTCGTCAATCATGGAAATCACTCTGGGACCCCAAACAGTCAGTTACAGTCCACGGAACGGGCCAGAATCGGCCAAACTTGCGAGTGTTGTTGACCAACACGTAATCGCACCCTGGGGTTCAACAACTATGGAAATCACTTCGGGGACCCAAAACGGTGAGTAATAGTCCATGAAAACGGCCAGAATTGGACAAAACTAAGAGTGTTGATGACGCACACGTAAACACACCTCGGGGATCATCAATCGAGGTACTCGCTTTGGGAAACCAAAACAGTGATCAATAGTCCAGGAAATGAGCCAGAATTGGCCAAAATTACGAGTGTTGATGAACGACACATAAGCGCACCTTGGGGTTCAATAACTATTGAAACAGCTTTGGGACCTCAAAATGGTGAGTAATAGTCAACAAAATGGGTCAAAATTGGACAAAAGTTGACGATGGACACGTAAACGCACCCCGAGAATCGTCAATCATTGAAATCACTCTGGGGCCCCAAAAGGTGAGTAATAGTGCACGAAACGGACCAGAATCATGCAAAAATGTGAGTGTTGATGACCGACATGTAAAAGCGCCCCAGGGCTCGTATGTCGTGGAAATCACTTTGGGACCCGAAACAGTGAGTAATAATCCACGAAACGGGCCAGAATCAGCAAAAATTGTGTGTTGATGACCGACACATAAACGCACCCTTTGGTTTTTCAATCGTGGAGATCACTCCGGATCCCAAACCCGTGATTAATAGTCCACAAAACGGGCCAGAATCGGCTAAAATAGCGAGTGTTGATGACCTACACGTAATCGCACCCTGGGCTTTGTCAATCATGGAAATCACTCTGGGACCCCAAACAGTCAGTTACAGTCCACGAAACGGGCCAAAATCAGCCAAACTTGCGAGTGTTGTTGACCAAAACGTAATCGCACCCTGGGGTACAACAACTATGGAAATCACTTCGGGGACCCAAAACGGTGAGTAATAGTCCATGAAAACGGCCAGAATTGGACAAGACTGAGAGTGTTGACGACGCACACGTAAACACATCCCGGGGATCGTCAATCGAGGAACTCGCTTTGGGAAACCAAAACAGTGATCAATAGTCCAGGAAATGAGCCAGAATTAGCCAAAATTACGACTGTTGATGACCGACACATAAGCGCACCTTGGGGTTCAATAACTATGGAAACCGCTTTGGGAGCCAAAATGGTGAGTAATAGTCAACAAAATGGGTCAAAATTGGACAAAGCTGTGAGTGTTGACGACGGACACGTAAACGCACCCCGAGAATCGTCAATCATGGAAATCACTCTGGGGCCCCAAAACGGTGAGTAATAGTGCACGAAACGGACCAGAATCAGGCCAAAATGTGAGTGTTGATGACCGACACGTAAAAGCGCCCCAGGGTTCGTATGTCGTGGAAATCACTTTGGGACCCGAAACAATGAGTAATAATCCATGAAACGGGCCAGAATCAGCCAAAATTGTGTGTTGATGACCGACACATAAACGCACGCTGGGGTTTTTCAATCGTGGAGATCACTCCGGATCCCAAAACAGTGATTAATTGTCCACAAAACGGGCCAGAATCGGCTAAAATTACGAGTGTTGATGACCTACACGTAATCGCACCCTGGGCTTCGTCAATCATGGAAATCACTCTGGGACCCCAAACAGTCAGTTACAGTCCACGAAACGGGCCAGAATCGGCCAAACTTGCGAGCGTTGTTGACCAAAACATAATCGCTCCCTGGGGTTCAACAAGTATGGAAATCACTTCGGGGCCCCAAAACGGTGAGTAATAGTCCATGAAAACGGCCAGAATTGGACAAAACTGAGAGTGTTGACGACGCACACATAAACACACCCCGGGGATCGTCAATCGAGGAACTCGCTTTTGGAAACCAAAATAGTGAGTAATAGTCCAGGAAATGAGCCAGAATTGGCCAAAATTGCGAGTGTTGATGACCGACACATAAGCGCACCTTGGGGTTCAATAACTATGGAAACCGCTTTGGGACCCCAAAATGGTGAGTAATAGTCAACAAAATGGGTCAAAATTGGACAAAGCTGTGAGTGTTGACAACGGACACGTAAACGCACCCCGAGAATCGTCAATCATGGAAATCACTCTGGGGCCCCAAAACGTTGAGTAATAGTGCACGAAACGGACCAGAATCAGCAAAAAATGTGAGTGTTGATGACCGACACGTAAAAGCGCCCCAGGGTTCGTATGTCGTGGAAATCACTTTGGGACCCGAAACAGTGAGTAATAATCCACGAAACGGGCCAGAATCAGCAAAAATTATGTGTTGATGACCGACACATAAACGCACCCTGGGTGTTTCAATCGTGGAGATCCTTCCGGATCCCAAAACAGTGATTAATAGTCCAAAAAACGGGCCAGAATCGGCTAAAATTGCGAGTGTTGATGACCTACACGTAATCGCACCCTGGGCTTCGTCAATCATGGAAATCACTCTGGGACCCCAAACAGTCAGTTACAGTCCACGAAACGGGCCACAATCAGCCAAACTTGCGAGTGTTGTTGACCAAAACGTAATCGCACCCTGGGGTACAACAACTATGGAAATCACTTCGGGGACCCAAAACGGTGAGTAATAGTCCATGAAAACGGCCAGAATTGGACAAAACTGAGAGTGTTGACGACGCACACGTAAACACATCCCGGGGATCGTCAATCGAGGAACTCGCTTTGGGAAACCAAAACAGTGATCAATAGTCCAGGAAATGAGCCAGAATTAGCCAAAATTACGAGTGTTGACGACCGACACATAAGCGCACCTTGGGGTTCAATAACTATGGAAACCGCTTTGGGAGCCAAAATGGTGAGTAATAGTCAACAAAATGGGTCAAAATTGGACAAAGCTGTGAGTGTTGACGACGGACACGTAAACGCACCCCGAGAATCGTCAATCATGGAAATCACTCTGGGGCCCCAAAACGGTGAGTAATAGTGCACGAAACGGACCAGAATCAGGCCAAAATGTGAGTGTTGATGACCGACACGTAAAAGCGCCCCAGGGTTCGTATGTCGTGGAAATCACTTTGGGACCCGAAACAATGAGTAATAATCCATGAAACGGGCCAGAATCAGCCAAAATTGTGTGTTGATGACCGACACATAAACGCACGCTGGGGTTTTTCAATCGTGGAGATCACTCCGGATCCCAAAACAGTGATTAATTGTCCACAAAACGGGCCAAAATCGGCTAAAATTACGAGTGTTGATGACCTACACGTAATCGCACCCAGGGCTTCGTCAATCATGGAAATCACTCTGGGACCCCAAACAGTCAGTTACAGTCCACGGAACGGGCCAGAATCGGCCAAACTTGCGAGTGTTGTTGACCAAAACGTAATCGCACCCTGGGGTTCAACAACTATGGAAATCACTTCGGGGACCCAAAGCGGTGAGTAATAGTCCATGAAAACGGCCAGAATTGGACAAAACTGAGAGTCTTGACGATGCACACATAAACACACCCCGGGGATCGTCAATCGAGGAACTCGCTTTGGGAAACCAAAACAGTGATCAATAGTCCAGGAAATGAGCCAGAATTGGCCAAAATTATGAGTGTTGATGAACGACACATAAGCGCACCTTGGGGTTCAATAACTATTGAAACCGCTTTGGGACCCCAAAATGGTGAGTAATAGTCAACAAAATGGGTCAAAATTGGACAAAACTGTGAGTGTTGACGACGGACACGTAAACGCACCCCGAGAATCGTCAATCATGGAAATCACTCTGGGGCCCCAAAAGGTGAGTAATAGTGCACGAAACGGACCAGAATCAGGCAAAAATGTGAGTGTTGATGACTGACACGTAAAAGCGCCCTAGGGTTCGTATGTCGTGGAAATCACTTTGGGACCCGAAACAGTGAGTAATAATCCACGAAACGGGCCAGAATCAGCAAAAAATGTGTGTTGATGACCGACACATAAACGCACGCTAGGGTTTTTCAATCGTGGAGATCACTCCGGATCCCAAACCCGTGATTAATAGTCCACAAAACGGGCCAGAATCGGCTAAAATTGCGAGTGTTGATGACCTACACGTAATCGCACCCTGGGCTTCGTCAATCATGGAAATCACTCTGGGACCCCAAACAGTCAGTTACAGTCCACGGAACGGGCCAGAATCGGCCAAACTTGCGAGTGTTGTTGACCAAGACGTAATCGCACCCTGGGGTTCAACAACTATGGAAATCACTTCGGGGACCCAAAACGGTGAGTAATAGTCCATGAAAACGGCCAGAATTGGACAAAACTGAGAGTCTTGACGATGCACACATAAACACACCCCGGGGATCGTCAATCGAGGAACTCGCTTTGGGAAACCAAAACAGTGATCAATAGTCCAGGAAATGAGCCAGAATTGGCCAAAATTATGAGTGTTGATGAACGACACATAAGCGCACCTTGGGGTTCAATAACTATTGAAACCGCTTTGGGACCCCAAAATGGTGAGTAATAGTCAACAAAATGGGTCAAAATTGGACAAAACTGTGAGTGTTGACGACGGACACGTAAACGCACCCCGAGAATCGTCAATCATGGAAATCACTCTGGGGCCCCAAAAGGTGAGTAATAGTGCACGAAACGGACCAGAATCAGGCAAAAATGTGAGTGTTGATGACTGACACGTAAAAGCGCCCTAGGGTTCGTATGTCGTGGAAATCACTTTGGGACCCGAAACAGTGAGTAATAATCCACGAAACGGGCCAGAATCAGCAAAAAATGTGTGTTGATGACCGACACATAAACACACGCTGGGGTTTTTCAATCATGGAGATCACTCCGGATCCCAAACCCGTGATTAATAGTCCACAAAACGGGCCAGAATCGGCTAAAATTGCGAGTGTTGATGACCTACACGTAATCGCACCCTGGGCTTCGTCAATCATGGAAATCACTCTGGGACCCCAAACAGTCAGTTACAGTCCACGGAACGGGCCAGAATCGGCCAAACTTGCGAGTGTTGTTGACCAACACGTAATCGCACCCTGGGGTTCAACAACTATGGAAATCACTTCGGGGACCCAAAACGGTGAGTAATAGTCCATGAAAACGGCCAGAATTGGACAAAACTAAGAGTGTTGATGACGCACACGTAAACACACCCCGGGGATCATCAATCGAGGTACTCGCTTTGGGAAACCAAAACAGTGATCAATAGTCCAGGAAATGAGCCAGAATTGGCCAAAATTACGAGTGTTGATGAACGACACATAAGCGCACCTTGGGGTTCAATAACTATTGAAACAGCTTTGGGACCTCAAAATGGTGAGTAATAGTCAACAAAATGGGTCAAAATTGGACAAAAGTTGACGATGGACACGTAAACGCACCCCGAGAATCGTCAATCATTGAAATCACTCTGGGGCCCCAAAAGGTGAGTAATAGTGCACGAAACGGACCAGAATCATGCAAAAATGTGAGTGTTGATGACCGACACGTAAAAGCGCCCGAGGGCTCGTATGTCGTGGAAATCACTTTGGGACCCGAAACAGTGAGTAATAATCCACGAAACGGGCCAGAATCAGCAAAAATTGTGTGTTGATGACCGACACATAAACGCACCCTTTGGTTTTTCAATCGTGGAGATCACTCCGGATCCCAAACCCGTGATTAATAGTCCACAAAACGGGCCAGAATCGGCTAAAATAGCGAGTGTTGATGACCTACACGTAATCGCACCCTGGGCTTTGTCAATCATGGAAATCACTCTGGGACCCCAAACAGTCAGTTACAGTCCACGAAACGGGCCAAAATCAGCCAAACTTGCGAGTGTTGTTGACCAAAACGTAATCGCACCCTGGGGTTCAACAACTATGGAAATCACTACGGGGACCCAAAACGGTGAGTAATAGTCCATGAAAACGGCCAGAATTGGACAAAACTGAGAGTGTTGATGACGCGCACGTAAACACACCCCGGGGATCGTCAATCGGGGAACTTGCTTTGGGAAACCAAAACAGTGATCAATAGTCCAGGAAATGAGCCAGAATTAGCCAAAATTACGAGTGTTGATGACCGACACATAAGCGCACCTTGGGGTTCAATAACTATGGAAACCGCTTTGGGAGCCAAAATGGTGAGTAATAGTCAACAAAATGGGTCAAAATTGGACAAAGCTGTGAGTGTTAACGACAGACACGTAAACGCACCCCGAGAATCGTCAATCATGGAAATCACTCTGGGGCCCCAAAACGGTGAGTAATAGTGCACGAAACGGACCAGAATCAGGCCAAAATGTGAGTGTTGATGACCGACACGTAAAAGCGCCCCAGGGTTCGTATGTCGTGGAAATCACTTTGGGACCCGAAACAGTGAGTAATAATCCATGAGACGGGCCAGAATCAGCCAAAATTGTGTGTTGATGACCGACACATAAACGCATGCTGGGGTTTTTCAATCGTGGAGATCACTCCGGATCCCAAAACAGTGATTAATAGTCCACAAAACGGGCCAGAATCGGCTAAAATTGCGAGTGTTGATGACCTACACGTAGTCGCACCCTGGGCTTCGTCAATCATGGAAATCACTCTGGGACCCCAAACAGTCAGTTACAGTCCACGAAACGGGCCACAATCAGCCAAACTTGCGAGTGTTGTTGACCAAAATGTAATCGCACCCTAGGGTACAACAACTATGGAAATCACTTCGGGGACCCAAAACGGTGAGTAATAGTCCATGAAAACGGCCAGGATTGGACAAAACTGAGAGTGTTGATGACGCACACGTAAACACATCCCGGGGATCGTCAATCGAGGAACTCGCTTTGGGAAACCAAAACAGTGATCAATAGTCCAGGAAATGAGCCAGAATTGGCCAAAATTACGAGTGTTGATGACCGACACATAAGCGCACCTTGGGGTTCAATAACTATGGAAACCGCTTTGGGAGCCAAAATGGTGAGTAATAGTCAACAAAATGGGTCAAATTGGACAAAACTGTGAGTGTTGACGACGGACACGTAAACGCACCCCGAGAATCGTCAATCATGGAAATCACTCTGGGCCCCAAAACGGTGAGTAATAGTGCACGAAATGGACCAGAATCAGCCAAAAATGTGAGTGTTGATGACCGACACGTAAAAGCGCCCCAGGGTTCGTATGTCGTGGAAATCACTTTGGGACCCGAAACAGTGAGTAATAATCCATGAGACGGGCCAGAATCAGCCAAAATTGTGTGTTGATGACCGACACATAAACGCATGCTGGGGTTTTTCAATCGTGGAGATCACTCCGGATCCCAAAACAGTGATTAATAGTCCACAAAACGGGCCAGAATCGGCTAAAATTGCGAGTGTTGATGACCTACACGTAATCGCACCCTGGGCTTCGTCAATCATGGAAATCACTCTGGGACCCCAAACAGTCAGTTACAGTCCACGGAACGGGCCAGAATCGGCCAAACTTGCGAGTGTTGTTGACCAAGACGTAATCGCACCCTGGGGTTCAACAACTATGAAAATCACTTCGGGGACCCAAAACGGTGAGTAATAGTCCATGAAAACGGCCAGAATTGGACAAAACTGAGAGTCTTGACGATGCACACATAAACACACCCCGGGGATCGTCAATCGAGGAACTCGCTTTGGGAAACCAAAACAGTGATCAATAGTCCAGGAAATGAGCCAGAATTGGCCAAAATTATGAGTGTTGATGAACGACACATAAGCGCACCTTGGGGTTCAATAACTATTGAAACCGCTTTGGGACCCCAAAATGGTGAGTAATAGTCAACAAAATGGGTCAAAATTGGACAAAACTGTGAGTGTTGACGACGGACACGTAAACGCACCCCGAGAATCGTCAATCATGGAAATCACTCTGGGGCCCCAAAAGGTGAGTAATAGTGCACGAAACGGACCAGAATCAGGCAAAAATGTGAGTGTTGATGACTGACACGTAAAAGCGCCCTAGG
>NW_025229793.1:17112-19069 GCF_018294505.1 Triticum aestivum | reverse complement strand
GTGCTCATGCTCAAAATGGCGTGGCTGAGCGGAAACATGGCCACCTTCTTGAGACAGCTCGTGCAATGATGATTGCCGCCTCTCTTCCGCCTCATTGCTGGGACGAGGCTATCCCCACTGCCACATATCTCATAAACATTCAACCCTCATCTGCTCTGCAGGGTGGTATTCCTCTAGAACCTCTTTCTGATCGTTCTCTTGACTATTCGGCGCTTCGGCTTTTTGGTTGTGTTTGCTATGTTCTCCTTGCCCCTCGAGAACGCACCAAACTTACCGCTCAGTCTGTCAAGTGTGTTTTTCTAGGCTACAGTAATGAGCATAAGGGTTATCGATGTTGGGATCCGGTTGGTCGTCGAATGCGTATTTCTTGGGACGTGACTTTTGATGAGCCTCATCCATTCTACCCACGATCATCTTCCTCAACTTTTTCTGTAGAGGATAACTCTTTTCTCATGTTTCCTGATGCACCTCTCTCTGTGCCTCGTATTTCTACTACTCCTTCTCGCCCCACTATTACAGATCCGACGCGATCATCTCCTACGGTTTCTTCTCCTTCCTTGCTACATGACTCCCCACCTTCATCACAAATGTCATCCCCATCTTCATCACCTCCGATGTCATCCCCATCTTCATCACCTCCGATGGTTTCTTCTCATCCTACTTTTCTTTTTCATTATACTCGCCGTCCACGTGTGGTGGATGAATCTACTGATGTGCCATCTACTTCTAGTGCGCCATCTTTCTCATCCCAGCCGACATATGGTCTTCGGGCTCGACCTTGCCCTCAACCTGACCGTTATTCTCCTAGTCGGTATGGTCTTTCAGATATTGTCGAGCCTACCTCTTATAGTGATGCTTTTGTTCATCCTGAATGGCAGCTTGCAATGGGAGAGGAGATTGCTGCACTTCAGCGCACTGGCACGTGGGATCTGGTTTCTCTTCCTCCCCATGTTCGTCCGATCACCTATAAGTGGGTCTACAAGATTAAGACTCGCTCTGACGGTTCCCTTGAGCGTTATAAAGCTCGTCTTGTGGCTCGTGGCTTTCAGCTGGAGCATGGTTGTGATTACGATGAGACATTTGCTCCTGTGGCCCATATGACCACTGTCTGCACACTTCTTGATGTGGCATCTGTTCGCCATTGGTCTATGACTCAACTTGATGTTAAGAATGCATTTCTTAATGGTGAGTTACGTGTGGAGGTTTATATGAAGCCACCTCCTGGGTATTCAGTTCCTGATGGCCTGGTTTGTCGTCTTCGTCGCTCTCTCTATGGCCTTACCCCCGCGCTTGGTTTGAGTGTTTTGCCTCTGTGGTCACTGCAACTGGGTTTTCACCCAATGCTCATGATCCAGCGTTGTTTGTTCATCTTTCTGCTCATGGTCGCACTCTCCTTCTTCTATATGTTGATGACATGATCATCACTGGCGACGATTCTGAGTACATTGCCTTTGTCAAGGCCCGTCTCAGTGAGCAGTTCCTTATGTCTGATCTTGGTCCTCTTTGTTACTTTCTTGGGATTGAGGTTTCCTCCACCTCTGATGGCTTTTTTATTTCCCAAGAAAAAGTATATCCAAGATCTTCTTACTCGTGCGGCTCCTAGTGACGAGCGCACTGCTGAGACTCCTATGGAGCTCAATGTTCACCTTCATGCTTCTGATGGTGAGCCCTTGTCTGATCCGACACGTTACCGTCATCTTGTCGGGAGTCTTGTCTATCTTGCTCTCACTCGTCCAGATATCTCTTATCATGTCCATACTCTGACTCAGTTTGTTTCTGCTCCCACTTCTGTTCACATAGTCACCTTTCTCTTGTTCTACGATATCTTCATGGCACGATTTCTCATCGTCTTTTTTTCCCGTTCCAGCTCATTACAGCTCCAGGCCTATTCAGATGCTACGTGGGCTAGTGATCCTATGGATCGCCGTTCACTTTTCTACCTACTGTGTTTTTCTTG
>NW_025229793.1:11185-16414 GCF_018294505.1 Triticum aestivum | reverse complement strand
GGTGGGTCACCTTTTCAGTTATGTAAAAAGAAAAAGGAAATTATAAAAACTTCAAAAATTAAAATCCTTCAAGATGTACTTATGCTACTACATGTACTAGTTAGGAAAATTTAAAAACTTAAATTTGGACATGATTTGCAAAAAGTGTAGGGAAAATGTAAAACGCCTATAACTTTTGCATACGATGTCAGAAAAAAACGTATAATATATCAAAATGTTCAACACGAAAATCCGCATCCGATTTTGACCACCTACACTAGTAGAAAAGGGGGCAATGGTCCAGGTCAGGTCAGCCCATTAGTCCCGGTTCAATGCAGAACCGGGACCAATGGGGGCATTGGACCCGGTTCGTGAGCCCCGGGGGCCGGCCGGGCCACGTGGGCCATTGGTCCCGGTTCGTATGGACCTTTTGGTCCCGGTTGGTGGGACGAACCGGGACCAATGTGCCTTGCTCCTGGCCCACCACCATTGGTCCCAGTTGGTGGCATGAACCGGGACCAAAGGCTTCCCTTTCGTCCCGGTTCAAGCCACGAACTGGGACCAATTAATTGCCTATATATACCCCTCGCCCGCGAGAAGAGCACTCTCACTGCTCTGTTTTTCGTGGCCGGCGAGGAGAGAGCTTTGTGGTGCTCTAGCTCACCTCCTATGCACACGAGGTGTTCGATGGAATGCCAGAGGCACACTACTTAAGCTTTCTCCTCTCCAAGCTCCACCTCCAAGCTCCGTTTTCCTCAATATTTGTCTAGGTTTAGTGGTCCGTCACGTCCCATCCCCGTCTTCACCGCCGTCGATCGCCCGTGCCGATCTCGTCGCCGGCACCACCGTGGTGAGCCTCTTGTTCTTATCTTCTTTCTGAAAGGAAAAAAAATTCTTACTTGTATGTTTATATAGATATTTGTATAATTTTCTTACTTTTATTATTGCATCTTATATAGTGCGATGGTTTTGGTATCCGCCCCCATCGGTCCTCGTCCTGTCTATGATTCGGATGTGGTATATATTATCTTTTCATAACTATTGGTTCATCTATTGTTTATGACAATTATGCCGACCAACGTGACATAGATTTTATTTATCTAGGAGGTCGTTGAACTGGAAATTCCAACCGACCCTATTGTCGAGAGGTTAAATTTAGTTGAAGAAGAAAACAATTTCTTGAAGGAGAAAATTAGAAAAAGTGAGGAGGAGAAGATGATATTGGAGTTGCATGTTGCGGATGTCGTGGATGATCACAAGATCAAGACGGATGCAATGCGCTTGAAGATTAGAAAGATTAGAAAATATGCCATTCATACCGAGGCTTGGTATCATTATGCCATGGGATCAGTTGTTACATTGGTTGCGATTATGATCGTATTTGTTTTCGCATTGAAATGTTTTACATAGTTTCAATGTATGGTTTAATTAATTTAGATGCTCTGCAGAGCTTTATGTTGTTAGATGATAACTATGTATGTACTTTGGTTTTAATGTGATGATGAACTTCTACTAATTTGGTCACTTAATTATCTATTCATGATGTTCTGTAATGATTTTTGACACACTTAATTATATATAATGCACGCAGATGAACCGGCAATGGATGTACGGTTCAAGACACACCTCCGAGTACATTAAGGGCATGCATGAATTTCTCGAAGTGGCTGAGGCAAACAAGCATAATGGTTTTATGTGTTGTCCATGCCCTATATCTGGGAATACAAAGTCTTACTCTGACCGGAAAATCCTTCAAACCCACCTGCTTTACAAGGGTTTCATGCCACACTATAATGTTTGGACGAGGCACAGAGAAATAGGAGTTATGATGGAAGACGGCGAAGAAGAAAAGTACGATGACAACTATGTGCCCCCTGAATACGGTGATGCTACTGAATATTAAGAGGAACCAGACGATGTGCATGATGATGCTGCAACAGGCGAAGCTGCTGAAGATCAAGAGAAACCAGACGATGTGCCCGATGATGATGATCTCCGCCGGGTCATTGTCGATGCAAGGACGCAATGCGAAAGTCAAAAGGAGAAGCTGAAGTTCGATCGCATGTTAGAGGACCACAAAAAAGGGATGTACCCCAATTGCGAAGATGGCAACACAAAGCTCGGTACCATACTGGAATTGCTGCAGTGGAAGGCAGAGAATGATGTGCCTGACAAAGGATTTGAGAAGATACTAAAAATATTGAAGAAGAAGCTTCCAAAGGATAACAAATTGCCCGACAGTACATACGCAGCAAAGAAGGTCGTATGCCCTCTAGGATTGGAGGTGCAGAAGATACATGCATGCCTTAATGACTGCATCCTCTACCGCGGTGCGTACAAGGATCTGAACGCATGCCCGGTATGTGGTGCATTACGGTATAAGATCAGACGAGATGACCCTGGTGATGTTGACGGCGAGCCCCCCAGAAAGAGGGTTCCTGCGAAGGTAATGTGGTATGCTCCTATAATACCACGGTTGAAACGTCTGTTCAGAAACGGAGAGCATGCCAAGTTGATGCGATGGCACAGTGAGAACCGTAAGAAAGAGGGAAGTTGAGAGCACCCGCTGACGGGTCGCAGTGGAGAAAAATCGAGAGAAAGTACTGGGATGAGTTTGCAAGTGACCCAAGGAACATATGGTTTGCTTTAAGTGCGGATGGCATTAATTCTTTCAGGGAGCAGAGCAGCAATCACAGCACCTAGCCCGTGACTCTATGTATGTATAACCTTCCTCCTTGGATGTGCATGAAGCGGAAGTTCATTATGATGCCAGTTCTCATCCAAGGCCCTAAGCAACCCGGCAATGACATTGATGTGTACCTAAGGCCATTAGTTGAAGAACTTTTACAGCTGGAATGGAAATGGTGTACGTACGTGGGATGAGCACAAACAGGAGGAATTTCACCTAAAGGCGTTGTTGTTCGTGACCATCAATGATTGGCCCGCTCTTAGTAACCTTTCAGGACAGACAAACAAGGGATACCATGCATGCATGCACTGTTTACTTGACACCGATAGTATATACCTGGCAAGCTGCAGGAAGAATGTGTACCTGGGCCATCGTCGATTTCTTCCGACCAACCATCAATGTTGAAAGAAAGGCAAGCATTTCAAAGGCGAGGCAGATCACAGGAGGAAGCCCGCCATGCGTACCGGTGATCACGTACTTGCTATGGTCAATGATTTACACGTAATCTTTGGAAATGGTCCCGGCGGACTAGATGTTCCGAGTGACGCTGGGGGACACGCACCCATGTAGACGAAGAAATCTATATTTTGGGACCTACCCTACTGGAAAGACCTAGAGGTCCGCTCTTCGATCAACATGATGCACGTGACGAAGAACCTTTGCGCGAACCTGCTAGGGTTCTTGGGCGTGTATGGGAAGACAAAAGATACAGCTGAGGCACGGGAGGACCTGCAACGTTTGCACGAAAAAGACGGCATGCCTCCAAAGCAGTATGAAGGTCCTGCTGGCTATGCTCTTACCGAAGAAGAGAAGGAAATCTTCTTTGAATGCCTGCTTAGTATGAAGGTCCCGACTGGCTTCTCGTCAAATATAAAAGGAATAATAAATATGTCAGAGAAAAAGTTCCAGAACCTAAAGTCTCATGACTGCCACGTGATTATGACGCAACTGCTTCCGGTTGCATTGAGGGGGCTTCTACCGGAAAACGTCCGATTAGCCATTGTGAAGCTATGTGCATTCCTCAATGCAATCTCTCAAAAGGTGATCGATCTAGAAATCATACCAAGGCTAAGGAGTGATGTGGTGCAATGTCTTGTCAGTTTCGAGCTGGTGTTCCCACCATCCTTCTTCAATATCATGACGCACGTCGTAGTTCATATAGTTGACGAGATTGTCATTCTGGGCCCCGTATTTCTACACAATATGTACCCCTTTGAGAGGTTCATGGGAGTCCTAAAGAAATATGTCTGTAACCACGCTAGGCCAGAAGGAAGCATCTCCATGGGCCATCAAACAGAGGATGTCATCGGGTTTTGTGCCGACTTCATTCCTGGCCTTAAGAAGATAGGTCTCCCTCAATCGCGGTATGAGGGGAGACTTACTGGAAAAGGCACGCTTGGAAGGGACTCAATAATATGTAGGGACAGATATTCTTGGTCTCAAGCACGCTACACAGTTCTACAGAACTCTACCTTGGTGACCCCGTATGTCGATGAACACAAGAACAGTCTGTGCTCCAAACACCCGGAGCAGTGCGACGACTGGATTACATGTGAACACATCAGGACTTTTAGCAGTTGGTTGGAAGCACGTCTCAGAGGTGACAACACTGTTTGTGATGAGTTGTACTTGTTGTCCAAGGGACCATCTTCGACTGTTACGATTTGGAAAGGATACGAGATAAATGGGAATACATTTTACACGATTAACCAAGATCAAAAGAGCACCAACCAAAACAGCAGTGTCCGCTTTGATGCAACAACTGAGAGGGGAAATGACACATATTATGGTTACATAGTGTACATATGGGAACTTGACTACGGACATGATTTTAAGGTCCCTTTGTTTAAGTGCAAATGGGTCAATATGTCAGGAGGCGTGGTATAGGTAGACCCACAGTACGGAATGACAACAGTGGATCTGAAAAATCTTGGGTACACTGACGAACCGTTCGTCCTAGACAATGATGTGGCACAGGTTATCTATGTGAAGGACATGTCTACCAGACCGAGAAAAAGAAAAGATAAGGAAGCAAATACATCATACGATGAGCCAAAGCGCCACATAGTTCTTTCAGGAAAAAGGGACATCGTGGGAGTGGAGGGCAAGACAGACATGTCTGAAGATTATGAGAAGTTTCATGAAATTCCTCCCTTCAAAGTCAAGGCTGACCCCAGCATCCTGATAAGCGATGAAGATTATCCATGGTTACGGCGCAATAAGCAAATGACACAAGCGAAGAAAAAGTGAAGACTTTCTCCCGCAACTATTATAATGATACCATGCCAACTTTGTAACACACGAGTATGATACCATTGTCCGTTTTGTACATGCACATGCTATATATGTGGGTGAATTTATGATACCATGCCAACTTTCAACTTTTTCATAGTTCATTTGAAATAAAGCAAGAAAGAAAACAAAAAAACAAAAAAAAGTGTTTTCAAATTTGAAAACTGCACTAATAGAAAGTTTATAATTTTTCTAAAACTAAAAGCAAAAAGAATTAAAAAATAAAGCAAAAAACAAAAGAAAATAAATAATGCAGAAAACAAAACAAA
>NW_025229793.1:0-9683 GCF_018294505.1 Triticum aestivum | reverse complement strand
TAGGTTGTTAGTAGATATCGATTTTAGGTTAGTGCATTTTAATTAGGTTAGTGTAGAGGAAAAAGTAAAATAAGGAAAAGGAAGAAAAGAGGAAGAAGGAAGAAGAAGAAGAAAAAGAATGAGAGGAAAAAGGAAAATAAGAAGAGGAAGAAAGGAGAAGAAGAGGAGAGGAAAAGAAGAGGATAAATAAATAAGAAGAAGAAAAAAGAAGAAAAAGAAGAGGAGAAGAAGAAAGGAATAGAGGAGAAGAAGAAAAAATAGAAAATTCTATTTTTTTCTTCTTCTCCTCTTTTTTTCTTCTTCTTTTTTTTCTTCGATCTTCTCCTCTATTCCTTTCTTCTTCTCCTATTTTTATTTCTTCTTCGTTTTCTTATGTTTTATCGGGTCTGTCGCCGTCAGGCTGCTCGCCTTCGCCCTCGCCGCCCCCTCGAGATAACTTCAACATGAGGGGCGGTCGATATATATACCCTCTCTCGACCGTGATAACCTATACAACGGCAGCACCCCCTCGGCCCTCTCGCTCGACCAAAACTCTCGAGGCCACCCAAATTTACCAAGTTAAAAGAGCGTTATCATCGAGGCCACCCCAAACCCTTGAAGCGTTGTGTCGAGGCGATCCCAAACCCTAGAGAAGCAGCGTCGAGGCCACTAACATGATTCCTTATTGTGATTAGCTAGCTAGTTCTACGTTTGCCACTAATATATATATATCCATCTGTATCATGTTTGAATAAAAATTGACATGTTGTAAATATTTGCATAAACTATGGGGCACTACCGAGAGGAAGCAACAGAAGCGATGTTGGGGGAGATGATCGCAGAAGGAACTGATGTCATTGCATCATTTTTCAATGACGTCGTTGGTCAGGAAGGACTGGGTGAAGAAGAGGGCTATGTTCATGATGGCTCCGGCCCATTAATGCCGGTACAAGAAGAGGGCTATGTTCATGATGGCTCCGGTGATGACCCAATCGAGGTACAAGAAGGAGACCATGCTGACTGCTCCGGTGACCGAACCGAGTCCGGCCAGGTATATATATATTAGTTAAGCCCGTGCTGACTAGTTAATTGATGCATTCATTCTTTTGGTATATGTACATATATTAATTACTCTCATCTTTCTTCCTTTTAATTTCTAGCCCTTCGGATCGAGCACAACTTTGGTAAGGAGACGAGGCCCGAAGAAAAAGTTGAGCTCGGATGAAAGGTTTGAGATCATAGAAATCGTGCCCGACAACGAATCGATTGAACCCATCCGGACAAAGAACGCATTTTCTGCTCAGTGCGGGGTTCTTGTTAGGGACAAGATCCCGATCAGCATCCAGCAATGGTATAAGCCTAAGGACGACCCTGAGGTGTCTTATGTCAATGATATGCAGAAAGAAGATCTTTGGACTCAGCTGAAGGCAAATTTCACTCTACCGCCAGAGGAGGATCCGGAGAAGCCAGTTAAAGAGCAATTAATCAAGTCTTGTGCTCTTAAGAAGATGGCAACCCTATTCAGGAGGTGGAGGAAAGAGTTGAACCATTTTATCGGAAAAAAAGACACCAGAATTCATCGGCAAATATGAGAAGATCAAAGATCACTGGCCCGCATTTGTGGCCCACAAGACATCGGAAAAGAGTAAGAAGATATCAACGATGAACAAGCAAAATGCTGCGAAGAAGAAGCTTCACCATCGCACGGGGTCAGGTGGCTACCTCAAAGCCCGGCCTAAGTGGTCCAAGGAGGAGAATGATCTGCTTGAAAAAGGGATCGAACCAGAGACAATGAGATGGCCAGACCGTTGCCGGACTTGGTTCTTCGGGGCTGGCGGTACCTTGGACCCTGTATCAGGGATGTGCTGTTGGACGGACGAGCAACTGGAAATACCAGTCAAGAACCTTCGACACTACATCAATGCAGCACAGAAAGGGACATTCGTACCAGACAGGGAGAAGGTCGAGCTCACAATGGCCCTCGGGAATCCTGAGCACCCTGGACGGACACGAGGCACGCCAGGCTCCATTCTGTGGAAGGTTGGTTTTCCGGACGCAGGGGGTTACAAAACCCACGAGAGGAGGAAGAAACTGGAGCAGGGCCAACTGCAGGCGTTGCACGAAAGGGTAATGGGGCTAGAGGAACGAGAAGAGGAACGAGAAGCAGTAGATCGTAGCAAACGACCTGCCGAAGCTTCCCCAGAAGCTACCCCGCCATCTCAGCGGAGAAGCAGCGTGGCTTCCACCGAGCTGCTTCAGCCGGAGCATGTCTTGACGGATCCTGCCAGCTAACCCGCGGATGCTATCATGGAGTCTCAACATTGCCACTTTATGGCGCGATGGATGAATTTGAAGGACAAGGCGGCTATTGGCTCTGTTTATTCTTGTGGATCCGGAGCAACTTATCACTGCCGGTAGATTCCAGAAGGATATGCTAAGGTGATGGTGGATTAAATAACGGAGGGATTTGAGGACCTCGTGCTTGACCACCCTACCGGTGAAGGGGAGACTAGGTTGGGTTCTGCTCTGAAGACTCCATGCCTATGGCGGAAGAAGCTTATCAACCTTCTGAACTGGACGCCTCCGCCTCCTCCTCCTCCTCCGGCGAGTCAGGGCACTCCGCCTCCTCCACCGCCTCCTTCTCCGGCGAGTGACGATCAGGGCACGCGTGGCGGCACTCCGCCTCCTTCTCCGGCACGTGGCGGCACTCCGCCTCCTTCTCCGCCTGCGCCGGCACTCCCGAGCAGCTAGCAGCCTCCTCCTTCTCCGCCTCGCCAGCAAGGGCGGAAGAGACCCGCCGCTGCCCCGGCTGCTCCGGTGCATCGTACTCCTTCTCCTCTGCCTCGTAAGCAAGCACAAAAGAAGATAGACGCTGCAGCCGCTCCGTCTGCTCCGGCGTCTAGCAGCACAACCAGAGGCGGGAGGCAATACAGATACGGTCCACCTGTCAAGCCTCTAGAGAAGTTACCGTACGAGAGGACCGAGGAGGAAAACGATATGATTGTGCGGACCCACGTGAAGGTGTTCTTTGAAGGGGTGAAAGCAAAGAGACATCCACCTCTGGAGGAGAAGGTAGATCCGGTGAAAGCAAAGCGCACTACGATGCCCTGAGGAAACCACCAAAGTCTCCGCCGAGAACCAACTATGAGCGCATTACTGAACAGACATATCTCCAAGCCCAGCGGTCAGGAACTACTGTCAGTGCTAAAAGATTAAAAGAATGAGCAAAGGGGAAAAAATTGCCCAGCTCGGCGAACAAGCACAGCAATCGTGCCCCCCGCTCAATGTGTCTAATGCTCTGGGGACGGTGGCCGGTTATGGCAATCTTGCAGATTACCTACCTGACGATCAACTTCCTGATTTCTTGGAGGTGGACGAACACAGATACGAGTATGGGAAGCTTCTCGTCAAAGATGAAAAAATCTCTGACAACAATGATGCAAAGATTCCATAATTGGTACATGGAAACCTGCAGAGAGTCTGGGGGTACGAATGCTTTGTATCTGAATATTAAAGAGGAGCACGACCTCGTTGCAAATGATCTGTTGACTGTTCCATTTGATGAGTTCTTCGCGTTCTTCAATCAAAAGGCCCTGGATAAACTAATGGTCTTTTGCTACTGTCTGTAAGTACTATTTCTGTCATTAAGTCTCTATATATAGCTCGGCTCTTTCATTTCATGTATTTATAATTAATTATCCTCAATATATTATGCAGATTGAAGATCGTCGAGTGCAAAAAACAAGAAATTTATGATATTGGGTTCATTAACACAAATATCATAGATGAATTTCTGGTTAAAAAGGACGTCAAAAAGGCCGAGGACAACTTGCTACAATCGTTGATCAAAAAACAAAACAAAGATACCATACTATTTCCTTACAACAGCAAGTGAGTGTTACCGTCGTGTGCATATTCGGTTTCCCTTATTACTCGAGCGAGGTTATAGTAATGTAATTGATGAGTTATGCATGCGTGCGCAGGTACCACTATATTCTTCTGGAGATTAAGCTTGAGCGTGGACTAGTAACCGTCTTAGACTCGAGACGGAAAGATCCCAAAACCTATGCGGACATGACTGAAATGCTCAGCAAGTAAGTTCAATCGATCATTATCGCACCATATCAGGAACTTTTTGTTCATTTCCTGATATCTCAAGTAATAATAATTATTTTCTTTGTCTTGCAGGGTTTGGAAATAGTTCACCGCACAAGGTCCGGGACTGCCGAAGGAGCTGCGATATACATACCCAAAAGTAAGTACTACTGGCTAGCTAGTTGCGCGCATCTCCCGTTGATTCTATAGCTATACTTTCATCAATGCCATTTATAATGCTTCATTATCAGTTTGATTGACCTCTATTTCTCGTAAAGTCCTTGTGGCAGGAAGAAGGGAATGATTTCTGTGAATACTACGTGTGCGAGTTCATCCACAACGCGACTTTGAAAAACAAGCGGGGCTACTCTCAAAGACAATATGAAGTGCGTAAGCAATAATATTCACAATTTCATTTTATTACACCATCATTTCTGTTGAGTTTCATTCATATATATATGTATTAATTAACCCCCTTCTTCAAATTAGACGTGGCAGATGCGGAATGAACTCCTAGAACCTGATCGCATGAAAGCAATTCAAGAGGAATTGACGGGATTCTTTCTTGACCACGTCATCAATAAAGCCGGAGAATACCATGTGGAAATTGATTTCAATTGCTAGGGGGATTGTAATTAAGAGATCTTATACATATTGTACATGTATGTAGCCAGTAGCGTCGGATACATGATATACGAAAACTTGTTGTTCGACCAATCTCTCGGAGAAGGACAGGTCGATCGATCACTTCTCTCGGTATGCATGACGAACTTCTGTACTCAATGGTTCTCTCGATCACTTATGTATATATAGTACGTAGCGTCGACCAAGCACGGACATAAGAGAGGACACTTCTCTCTATTAATTAGCTAGCTAACACAATATATGAAACACCTAAATTAACCCCCCAAAACCACCAACCCCCTCCCCCCTCCTTTAAAAAAAACAAAAACCCCAGCCACTGGAAGGCTGACGCGTGGATGCCTTTTGGTCCCGGTTGGTACCACCAACCGGGACCAAAGGCCCCCTGACTGGGCTCGGCGCACAGGGCCACGTGGAGGCACATTGGTCCCGGTTCGTGTTTGAACCGGGACTAATGGGTGGAGGTATTAGTAACGACCCATTAGTCCCGGTTCATGAACCGGGACTAAAGGCCCTTACGAACCGGGACTATTAGGTGTTTTTCTACTAGTGCTACGGCCTGTTTGCAAATTTTTAGAATCCTCAAATTCTAACAGGAAAAAAAGATATGCTCAAATTTTAGTTTTTTTTGAATTTTTGTTAAATCTGGTCAAACTATGGTCAAACTATTTATTCAAGAAGTATTAGTGTTACTAAATAATTATTCAAGAATATTAGTGTTAATAAATAATTATTTTTATTTTTTTGAATTTTGGTCAAATCTGGTCAAACTGTGGTCAAACAATGGTCAAACTAATTATTCAATAAATATTAGTGTTACTAAATAATTACTTTAGTTTTTTTGAATTCTGGTCAAATTTGGTCAAACTGTGGTCAAACTATGGTCAAACTATGGACAAACTACTTATTCAAGAAATATTAGTGTTAATAAATAATTATTGTTTTTGAGAACAATAGTTTCAAACTCAAACAGTGAAATGTGTGACTTCATACTCAAACTAAATTCCTGAGGGTTAATAGGATTGACATCTTACTATTGTCCGGAAAACAACAAGTGCACACTTGGAAACGAGGAAGAATAGAACCCGGAAGTTAAGCGTGCTCAGGCTGGAGTAGTGAGAGGATGGGTGACCATCCGGAAAGTTAGATGATTTGGAATGATGAGGGGTGACTAGAGATTAGAGGTTAAATTGAGCAGTGATGAGGGATGATTAGAGATTAGAGGTTAAAATAATTCAGAAATTTGTAAATAAAAAAATTTCAGAAAATTTTTCAAAAAAATCATAAAATTTTCTTTAGTACCGGTTCGTGTTACCAACCGGGACTAAAGGTGAACCTCCAGGCAACGACCACGTGGAGGGCCTTTAGTCCCGGTTCGTGTAAGAACCGGGACTAAAGGGAAAGGATTTAGTAACGATTCTTTAGTCCCGGTTTCAGAACCGGGACTAAAGGCCCTTTTTTACTAGTGGGAGTAGGTACCATAAAAGTTCTCAACAAAGATAGGGCTTTATTTCCGGTGCTTGTGTGTTGATGTGAGCTATCAACTTAATGATGTATCTCGCTAATAGATCAGTCGTAATGAATTACTCTCTCTATCCCATAATATAAGAGAATTTTTCACACTAGTGTAGTGTAAAAAATGCTCTTATATTATGGGACGGAGGGAGTATACCATTAATATCTTTTTTTAAAATATCACCATTAATATCTTTCGTGTTGATACTTTGTTCGTCTTTTGTCGCTAAGACTGGCAAGAGGTATATTCGAACGAGGATAGCGATACCCATTGATCGCTGAGATGTTCTCAGTAGGTCATCATCTCACTATGGACTGACGGAACCAAATTTGAAGACAGAACAATGGACCCCTGAATGATTATAGATCGTTCAATGATCCTACCTGTATATCATCTTTGGATCTATCCATATCAGTCAATATATCCATCATGGATGATGTAATGTTTTTCAGCATAGGGCACTTATTTTGAAATTATGGGATTCTGGTGTTCTGACTTGAAACATCCGGAATAAAGTGACAGGAGACAAAGTGTGAGTCCCAAAAAGTAGCTTAACTGAATGATTAAACAGTAATTGCCTTCCTTTGTAGTAACTGTGGGGCATTTTTCAGTGGTGTGAACTACAGCTGAAATATAATTCCCTGAAATTAGGGGCAGCCGAGCATCATCTGATACTTCACCAGTAGCTCCAAGGCAAGGTATGATTAAGAATCCAACGCTGATGATTTATCGAGCAGTCTGAACTGTTTTCTTCTTCTTTTTTTCTTGCACGGCGTGTCTCTGCGCTGGTCAAAGAGGAAGACGGTCAAGGTTTCAAGTCTTGTGAGGAGGAAATGGGTGAATAAAAGTAAGACGGCTGAAGAGGGGCAAGCTGATCAGGAAGAAGGCGAAGATGGTGGTGATGAAGAAGATTTCGATGCTGAACAAGAGGAGGAAATAGGTGGGATGCCTTCACTTGAAAGAAGCACTCAAGGGGTTGAACCGGGAGAAAAGGCTGACCTAGTAAGGGTGACCGAAGAAGCGAGGGAGACTTGGAAGTCAAAACGACCATCTTGGAAGAAAAAGGATAAATATAGTATCTACAACTAGCAATGATTAGTTCTTCTGCTTAACTTATTTGCTAAATTACAAAGCTTCAGTTTGCAATTTGATTGGTTTAAACCTGATTCTAGCTTTACTTCTTTTTTGTAATGGCATCTGTGTAGTGTAGATCACTTGTTGAACATACCAAATATGTGGATATGTGCCTCTTCCACTACTCTATATTACTAATTCCACATGTACATAATTATTTAAAGGTGGCCTTGTTTTTCGGCAAACTAAGAGCATCTCCAGCTACGCCCCCAACAAGGCCCCCCAGGCGATTTTTCGGCCGCCGGCGTAAAAAAAACGATCCAGTCGCGCCCCCAAGGGCCCAGTTTTCGCCGGCTCGGGCCGAAATTGGCGCCGCGGACCCAACCCGAACCCGGCGCACTGGGGGCGCTCGGGGGCGCTAGGCGAATCGTGTTTGGCGCGAAAGAGCGCGGGCCCTCCTTCCCAGCGACTCGCCTCTCTTCTCGCTGCTTCGTCGTCCTCATCGCCTCGTTTCCCGTGGCAAATCAATGCCAAAGCTTCGCGCGCTGCTGCGCCGGTCAGCCTCCATTGATGCCTCACGGGCGGCGCAGTGAAGGCCGGGCGACGCGCTTCCCCTTGCCCGCCACGCGTACTACGCGGCGCCTCCGCCTATATAAGCCGACCTCAGCGCGCCGGAGACATGCACAGAGCCTCCACCGCCGACACGTCATTTCTCCCCCTTCCTGTCACTGTCTCCCCTCCTCTCGGCGTCTCCAGTTCAAAAGAATGGCCGAGCGCTTCCCAGGCGACGGCGCGGCGGCGAACGGCTACGGCCACCGCCATCTTCACGAGGACGAGGCTCGCCTCCTTTTCGAGGCCGAGTACCCGGTCCCGCCGGACATGCGGGTGCCCGAGGCGTGGAGGATCAGCGCCGGCGGCGTGCCGGTGCCCCCACCACCCACCAGGGCGGCGTGCCATGCGGAGATCGCACGTATCGGCGCGTCCCTGCCGCGGGCGGCGAGGGAAGGCCGTGGTACACCCCCGACAGCCCGCTCTGGGAGCCCTACTTCCGCCGCCGCCACGCCGAACAGCTCGAGGCGATGAATTGCGTCGTGCCCTCCGGCAGGCTCAACTCCGAGGGGCGGCGCCGGTGGTGGGGCGTGCCCGGCCGCACGCTGGAGGCCGTCCTCGAGTACATCGAGGGCTCCGCCGGGCCTCGAGTACCCCGCTCCCCCGTCCTTCTCTCGCCGACGTGGGAGCTCGTGGACGCCGAGGCGCATGGAGCGGCCCGGGGCGTCCTCTTCCTTGTCCGGCCGCTCATCCGGCTCTCCCTGCCTCCGCCCCGTCAAGCCGGAACCCCAGGACACGCTTGTCAGCGGGCACACCTGCAGCTCCGGCGTCCGCATCGGCAACTCCACCCCCCCCCCGCTCTGGTTGCTTCGTCCTCGTCGAGCCCAAGCCGGAGCCCGGCCTCCCCGCCGAGTACAAGGAGATAGCCCGGCGCGGCTTCTCCGACGAGGACGCCCTACAGTGGGCGCGGGACGACTACCTCTGCGACGAGATGGTCTGGAAGCGCCGTGCCCTGGAGGAGATAGAAGCCCGCAAACGTGGGTGCGAGGACGAGCACGGCGTTGTGATCCTCGACAGCGACGACGACGAGGACGCCCCCGGACCGTCCAACCCGCCGCGCCAACTGGGGGAGGGATGCAGCAGGGCCGGCGGCGGCGGAGGCGGCGGCAACGACGACGACGACGGCGGCGACGGCGGCGGCGGTGACTACACGTGGTTCTACAGCCTCCTCGGCATGTAGAACTGCAAGGGCGGGCGGCGGGCGGCGAGGAGCGGCGAGGGAGACGGCGAGGAGCAGCCTAGTAGTTTTTTTGTCCTTTTTTGTAAAATATGTTTAAATTTGAACGAACTCGCCGAAGTTTGTGTTGAATTTGCGCCGTGTTTGTGCCGTGTTTAAAATTTTCAAAAATACATGGGCGCCGCGACTGGGGGGCATCACGCCCCTAGCGCGCGGTTTAGCGCCGGTGCGCCTCCAGGGGCGATTTTTAGCGCCTCCTGGGGGGCCAACGGCTGGAGATGTTCTAACATACTGAAATCTAATGTATCCACAATAGTTGTCTTTACTTATCAAATAAATGTTAAAGTGGCATGTTCTTGAAAATCCCCTCATGCATCCTTCGACTTGTGTCATTCTGTGTAGTGTAGATGACATGCTGCAATGGTGATCATGGGTGACTTGCCGAGGCTGTCAAGAATCAAAAAAGGCGACAAGACAAGTTACTTTGGCTTGCTGTTTCTCTTGTCATATTGTCATCATCATTTGTGTTATTTGTATGACCTGTTATGGACCGCCAAAGTGATGTTCTCCTGGACTATAATGATTTTCTAA
>NW_025229792.1:18360-19074 GCF_018294505.1 Triticum aestivum | reverse complement strand
CTGTGAGTGTTGATGACCGACACGTAAGCGCACCTTGGGGTTCAACAACTATGGAAATCGCTTTGGGGCCCAAAACCGGTGAGTAATAGTCCATGAAACGAGTCAGAATCGGCCAAAACCGTGAGTGTTGATGAGCGAAACGAAACGCACCCCAGGGTTGGTTAATCGTGGAAATCACTCCGGGACCCCAAAACAGTGAGTAATAGTCCACGAAACGTGCCAGAATCGGCAAAAACTATGAGTGTTGATGACCGAGACGTAAGCGCACCTTGGGGTTCAACAACTATGAAACCTGTTTGGGGCCCCAAAACGGTGAGTAATAGTCCATGAAACGGTTCAGAATCGAGCAAAACCGCGAGTGTTGATGACCAAATCGTAAACGCACCCCAGGGTTCGTTAATCGTGGAAACCTCTCCGGGACCCCAAAACAGTGAGTAATAGTCCACGAAATGGGCCAAAATTGGCCAAATCTGTGAGTGTTGATGACCGACACGTAAGCGCGCCTTGGGGTTCAACAACTATGGAAATTCGTTTGGGGCCCAAAAATGGTGAGTAATAGTCCACGAAACGGGTCACAATCGGCCAAAACCGCTAGTGTTAATGACCAAAACATAAACACACACCAGGGTTCGTTAATCTTGGAAATCACTCCGGGACCCCAAAATAGTGAGTAATAGTCCACGAAACGGGCTAGAATCAGCCAAATCTATGAGT
>NW_025229792.1:14433-14998 GCF_018294505.1 Triticum aestivum | reverse complement strand
TGAGTAATAGTCCATGAAACGTGCCAGAATCGGCCAAAACTATGAGTGTTGATAACCGACAAGTAAGCGCACCTTGGGGTTCAACAACTATGAAACCGGTTTGGGGCCCCAAAACGGTGAGTAATAGTCGAGGAAACGGGTCAGAATCGGCCAAACCCGCTAGTGTTGATGACCAAAACATAAACGCACACCAGGGTTCGTTAATCGTGGAAATTATCTCCGGGACCCCAAAACAGTGAGTAATAGTCCACGAAACGGGCCAGAATCGGCCAAATCTGTAAGTGTTGATGACCAACACATAAGCGCAACTTGGGGTTCAACAACTATGGAAATCGCTTTAGGATCCAAAAACGGTGAGTAATAGTCCATGAAATGGGTCAGAATGGGCCAAAACCGTGAGTGTTGATGACCGAAACATAAACGCAGCCCAGGATTCATTAATCGTGGAAATCACTCCGGGACCCCAAAACAGTGAGTAATAGTCCACGAAATGGCCAGAATCGGCCAAATCTGTGAGTGTTGATGACCTACACGTAAGCGCACCTTGGGGTTCAACAACTATGAA
>NW_025229792.1:13464-14423 GCF_018294505.1 Triticum aestivum | reverse complement strand
GTTGATGACCGACACGTAAGCGCACCTTGGGGTTCAACAACTATGGAAATCGCTTTGGGGCCCAAAACCGGTGAGTAATAGTCCATGAAACGGGTCAGAATCGGCCAAAACCGTGGGTGTTGATGAGCGAAACGAAACGCACCCCAGGGTTGGTTAATCGTGGAAATCACTCCGGGACCCCAAAACAGTGAGTAATAGTCCACGAAACGTGCCAGAATCGGCAAAAACTATGAGTGTTGATGACCGAGACGTAAGCGCACCTTGGGGTTCAACAACTATGAAACCTGTTTGGGGCCCCAGAACGGTGAGTAATAGTCCATGAAACGGTTCAGAATCGAGCAAAACCGCGAGTGTTGATGACCAAATCGTAAACGCACCCCAGGGTTCGTTAATCGTGGAAACCTCTCCGGGACCCCAAAACAGTGAGTAATAGTCCACGAAATGGGCCAGAATTGGCCAAATCTGTGAGTGTTGATGACCGGCACGTAAGCGTGCCTTGGGGTTCAACAACTATGGAAATTCGTTTGGGGCCCAAAAATGGTGAGTAATAGTCCACGAAACGGCTCAGAATCGGCCAAACCGCTAGTGTTGATGACCAAAACATAAATCCACACCAGGGTTCGTTAATCGTGGAAATCACTCCGGGACCCCAAAACAGTGAGTAATAGTCCACGAAACAGGCCAGAATCGGCCAAATCTGTGAGTGTTGATGACCGACACGTAAGCGCACCTTGGGGTTCAACAACTATGGAAATCGCTTTGGGGCCCAAAACCGGTGAGTAATAGTCCATGAAACGGGTCAGAATCGGCCAAAACCGTGAGTGTTGATGAGCGAAACGAAACGCACCCCAGGGTTTGTTAATCGTGGAAATCACTCCGGGACCCCAAAACAGTGAGTAATAGTCCACGAAACGTGCCAGAATCGGCAAAAACTGTGAGTGTTGATGACCGAGACGTAA
>NW_025229792.1:12156-12787 GCF_018294505.1 Triticum aestivum | reverse complement strand
GGGTTCGTTAATCGTGGAAATCACTCTGGGACCCCAAAACAGTGAGTAATAGTCCACGAAACAGGCCAGAATTGGCCAAATCTGTGAGTGTTGATGACCGACACGTAAGCGCGCCTTGGGGTTCAACAACTATGGAAATTCGTTTGGGGCCCAAAAATGGTGAGTAATAGTCCACGAAACGGGTCAGAATCGGCCAAAACCGCTAGTGTTGATGACCAAAACATAAATCCACACCAGGGTTCATTAATCGTGGAAATCACTCCGGGACCCCAAAACAGTGAGTAATAGACCACGAAACGGGCCAGAATCGGCGAAAACTGTGAGTGTTGATGACCGAGACGTAAGCGCACCTTGGGGTTCAACAACTATGAAACCTGTTTGGGGCCCCAAAACGGTGAGTAATAGTCCATGAAACGGGTCAGAATCGACCAAAACCGCGAGTGTTGATGACCAAATCGTAAACGCACCGAAGGGTTCGTTAATCGTGGAAACCTCTCCGGGACCCCAAAACAGTGAGTAATAGTCCACGAAATGGGCCAGAATTGGCCAAATCTGTGAGTGTTGATGACTGACACGTAAGCGCGCCTTGGGGTTCAACAACTATGGAAATTCGTTTGGGGCCCAAAAATGG
>NW_025229792.1:7739-8878 GCF_018294505.1 Triticum aestivum | reverse complement strand
TAAAACGGGTCAGAATCGATAAAAACCGCGAGTGTTGATGACCGAAACGTAAACGCACCCCAGGGTTCGTTAATCGTGGAAATCACTCCGGGACCCCAAAACAGTGAGTAATAGTCCACGAAACGGGCCAGAATCGGCCAAATCTATGAGTGTTGATGACCTACACATAAGCGCGCCTTGGGGTTCAACAACTATGGAAATTTGTTTGGGGCCCAAAAATGGTGAGTAATAGTCCACGAAACGGCTCAGAATCTGCCAAAACTGTGAGTGTTGATGACCGAGACGTAAACGCACCCCAGGGTTCATTAATCGTGTAAATCACTCCGGGACCCCAAAACAGTGAGTAATAGACCATGAAACGGGCCAGAATCGGCCAAAACTGTGAGTGTTGATGACCGAGACGTAAACGCACCCCAGGGTTCGTTAATCGTGTAAATCACTCCGGGACCCCAAAACAGTGAGTAATAGACCACGAAACGGGCCAGAATCGGCGAAAACTGTGAGTGTTGATGACCGAGACGTAAGCGCACCTTGGGGTTCAACAACTATGAAACCTGTTTGGCGCCCCAAAACGGTGAGTAATAGTCCATGAAACGGGTCAGAATCGACCAAAACCGCGAGTGTTGATGACCAAATCGTAAACGCACCCAAGGGTTCGTTAATCGTGGAAACCTCTCCAGGACCCCAAAACAGTGAGTAATAGTCCACGAAATGGGCCAGAATTGGCCAAATCTGTGAGTGTTGATGACCGACACGTAAGGGCGCCTTGGGGTTCAACAACTATGGAAATTCGTTTGGGGCCCAAAAATGGTGAGTAATAGTCCACGAAACGGGTCACAATCGGCCAAAACCGCTAGTGTTAATGACCAAAACATAAACACACACCAGGGTTCGTTAATCGTGGAAATCACTCCGGGACCCCAAAATAGTGAGTAATAGTCCACGAAACGGGCTAGAATCAGCCAAATCTATGAGTGTTGATGACCGACACGCAAGCGCACCTTGGGGTTCAACAACTATGGAAAAAACTTTAGGGCCCAAAAACGGTGAGTAATAGTCCATGAAACGGGTCAGAATCGGCCAAAAACGCGAGTGTTGATGACCGAAACGTAAACGCGCCCCAGGATTCGTTAATCGTG
>NW_025229792.1:1519-2482 GCF_018294505.1 Triticum aestivum | reverse complement strand
AAACGCACCCCAGGGTTTGTTAATCGTGGAAATCACTCCGGGACCCCAAAACAGTGAGTAATAGTCCACGAAACGTGCCAGAATCGGCAAAAACTGTGAGTGTTGATGACCGAAACGTAAACGCACCCCAGGGTTCGTTAATCGTGGAAATCACTCCGGGACCCCAAAACAGTGAGTAATAGTCCACGAAACGGGCCAGAATCGGCCAAATCTATGAGTGTTGATGACCTACACATAAGCGCGCCTTGGGTTTCAACAACTATGGAAATTTGTTTGGGGCCCAAAAATGGTGAGTAATAGTCCACGAAACGGCTCAGAATCTGCCAAAACTGTGAGTGTTGATGACCGAGACGTAAACACACCCCAGGGTTCGTTAATCGTGTAAATCACTCCGGGACCCCAAAACAGTGAGTAATAGTCCACGAAACGTGCCAGAATCGGCAAAAACTGTGAGTGTTGATGACCGAGACGTAAGCGCACCTTGGGGTTCAACAACTATGGAACCTGTTTGGGGCCCCAAAACGGTGAGTAATAGTCCATGAAACGGGTCAGAATCGACCAAAACCGCGAGTGTTGATGACCAAATCGTAAACGCACCCAAGGGTTCGTTAATCGTGGAAACCTCTCCGGGACCCCAAAACAGTGAGTAATAGTCCATGAAATGGGCCAGAATTGGCCAAATCTGTGAGTGTTGATGACCGACACGTAAGCGCGCCTTGGGGTTCAACAACTATGGAAATTCGTTTGGGGCCCAAAAATGGTGAGTAATAGTCCACGAAATGGGTCACAATCGGCCAAAACCACTAGTGTTAATGACCAAAACATAAACACACACCAGGGTTCGTTAATCGTGGAAATCACTCCGGGACCCCAAAATAGTGAGTAATAGTCCACGAAACGGGCTAGAATCAGCCAAATCTATGAGTGTTGATGACCGACACGCAAGCGCACCTTGGGGTTCAA
>NW_025229792.1:804-1509 GCF_018294505.1 Triticum aestivum | reverse complement strand
CAGAATCGGCCAAATATGTGACTGTTGATGACCTACACGTAAGTGCGCCTTGGGGTTCAACAACCATGGAAATTTGTTTGGGGCCCAAAAATGGTGAGTAATAGTCCACGAAACGGCTCAGAATCGATAAAAACCGCGAGTGTTGATGACCGAAACGTAAACGCACCCCAGGGTTCGTTAATCGTGTAAATCACTCCGGGACCCCAAAACAGTGAGTAATAGTACACGAAACGGGCCAGAATCGGCCAAAACTGTGAGTGTTTATGACCGACACGTAAGTGCACCTTGGGGTTCAACAACTATGGAAATCGCTTTGGGGCCCAAAACCGGTCAGCAATAGTCCACGAAACGGGTCAGAATCGGCCAAAACCATGAGTGTTCATGACCGAAACGTAAACGCACCCCAGGGTTCGTTAATCGTGGAAATCACTCCAGGACCCCAAAACAGTGAGTAATAGTCCACGAAACGTGCCAGAATCGGCAAAAACTATGAGTGTTGATGACCAACACATAAGCGCGCCTTGGGGTTCAACAACTGTAGAAATTCGTTTGGGGCCCAAAAACGGTGAGTAGTAGTCCACAAAACGGGTCAGAATTGGCCAAAACCGCTAGTGTTGATGACCAAAACATATACGCACACCAGGGTTCGTTAATCGTGGAAATCACTCTGGGACACCAAAACAGTGAGTAATAGTCCATGAAACG
>NW_025229792.1:0-794 GCF_018294505.1 Triticum aestivum | reverse complement strand
TTTGGGGCCCCAAAACGGTGAGTAATAGTCCATGAAACGGGTCAGAATCGACCAAAACCGCGAGTGTTGATGACCAAATCGTAAACGCACCCAAGGGTTCGTTAATCGTGGAAACCTCTCCGGGACCCCAAAACAGTGAGTAATAGTCCACGAAACGTGCCAGAATCGGCAAAAACTGTGAGTGTTGATGACCGAAACGTAAACGCACCCCAGGGTTCGTTAATCGTGGAAATCACTCCGGGACCCCAAAACAGTGAGTAATAGTCCATGAAATGGGCCAGAATTGGCCAAATCTGTGAGTGTTGATGACCGACACGTAAGCGCGCCTTGGGGTTCAACAACTATGGAAATTCGTTTGGGGCCCAAAAATGGTGAGTAATAGTCCACGAAATGGGTCACAATCAGCCAAAACCGCTAGTGTTAATGACCAAAACATAAACACACACCAGGGTTCGTTAATCGTGGAAATCACTCCGGGACCCCAAAATAGTGAGTAATAGTCCACGAAACGGGCTAGAATCAGCAAAATCTATGAGTGTTGATGACCGACACGCAAGCGCACCTTGGGGTTCAACAACTATGGAAAAAACTTTAGGGCCCAAAAACGGTGAGTAATAGTCCACGAAACGGGTCAGAATCGGCCAAAAACGCGAGTGTTGATGACCGAAACGTAAACGCGCCCCAGGATTCGTTAATCGTGGAAATCACTCCGGGACCCCAAAACAATGAGTAATAGTCCATGAAACGGGCCAGAATCGGCCAAAACTGTGAGTGTTGATGACCGACACGTAATC
>NW_025229791.1:0-19084 GCF_018294505.1 Triticum aestivum | reverse complement strand
AGTACGGTACCGAGCTTTGTGTTGCCATCTTCGCAATTGGGGTACAACCCTTTTTTGTGATCCTCTAACATGCGATCGAACTTCAGCTTCTCCTTTTGACTTTCGCATTGCGTCCTTGCATTGACAATGACCCGGCGGAGATCATCATCATCGGGCACATCGTCTGGTTCCTCTTGATCTTCAGCAGCTTCGCCCGTTGCAGCATCATCGTGCACATCGTCTAGTTCCTCTTGATGTTCAGTAGCATCACCGTATTCAGGGGGCACATAGTTGTCATCGTACTCTTCTTCTTCACCGTCTTTCATCATAACCCCTATTTCTCCGTGCCTCGTCCAAACATTATAGTATGGCATGAAACCCTTGTAAAGCAGGTGGGTGTGAAGGATTTTCCGGTCAGAGTAAGACTTCGTATTCCCACATATAGGGCATGGACAACACATAAAACCATTCTGCTTGTTTGCCTCAACCACTTCGAGAAAATCATGCACGCCCTTAATATACTCGGAGGTGCGTCTGTCACGGTACATCCATTGTTGGTTCATCCGCTTGCATTATATATAATTAAGTGTGTCAAAAATCATTACAGAACATTATGAATAGATAATTAAGTGATCAAATTAATAGAAGTTCAACATCACATTAAAACCAAAGTACATACATAGTTCTCATCTAACAACATAAAGCTTTGCAGAGCATCTAATTAAACCATACATTGAAACTATGTAAAACATTTCAATGCGAAAACAAATGCGATCATAATCGCAACCAAGGTAACAACTGATCCAACGACATAATGATACCAAGCCTCGGTATGAATGGCATATTTTCTTATCTTTCTAATCTTCAAGTGCATTGCATCCATCTTGATCTTGTGATCATCGACGACATCCGCAACATGCAACTCCAATACCATCTTCTCCTCCTCAATTTTTCTTATTTTTTCCTTCAAGAAATTGTTTTCTTCTTCAACTAAATTTAACCTCTCGACAATAGGGTCGATTGGAATTTCCGGTTCAACAACCTCCTAGATAAATAAAATCTATGTCACATTAGTCGGCATAATTGTTATAAACAATAAATGAACCAAATAGTTATGAAAAGATAATATATACCACATCCGAATCATAGATAGGACGAGGGCTGACGGGGGCGGATACCAAAACCATCGCACTATATAAGATGCAATAATAAAAGTAAGAAAATAATACAAGTATCTATCTAAACATACAAGTAAGAATATTTTTCCTTTCAGAAAGAAGATAAGAACAAGAGGCTCACCACGGTGGTGTCGACGATGAGATCGGCGGGTGATCGATGGCGGTGAAGACGGGGACGGGGGGTGACAGACCGCTAAACCTAGACAAATATTGAGGAAAATGGAGCTTGGAGGTCAGGCTTGGAGAGGAGAAAGCTTAAGTAGTGTGGCTCGGGCATTCCATCAAACACCTAGTGTGCATAGGAGGTGAGATAGAGCACCACCAAGCCCTCTCCCCCTCGGCGGCCAGAAAAAATAGAGCAGTGTGCTCTGCTCTCACGCGAGGGGGTATATATAGGCACCTCATTGGTCCCGGTTGGTGGCATGAACCGGGACTAAAGGGTAGCCTTTGGTCCCGGTTCAAGCCACCAACCGGGACCAATGGTGGTGGGCCAGTAGAGAGGCCCATTGGTCCCGGTTCGTCCCACCAACCGGGACCAAAAGGTCCAGGCGAACCGGGACCAATGGCCCATGTGGCCCGGCCGGCCCCCGGGGCTCACCAACCGGGTCCAATGCCTCCATGGGTCCCGGTTCTGGATTGAACCGGGACTAATGGGCTGACCCGGCCTGGACCTTTGCCCCCTTTCTACTAGTGTCTGGCCCCTTTGGTCCCGTTTCCAAACACGAACAGGGACCAATGGGCCTCGCTCTAGGCCCACAAACATTGGTCCCGGTTCTTGGCTGCAATCGGGACCAAAGGATGTCCTTTCGTCCTTGTTCCAACCATGAAATGGGACCAATGAGATGCCTATATATACCCCCTCGCCCGCGAGCAGAGCACTCCACTGCTCTGTTTTTCTGGCCGGCCATTGGAGACCTTTGTGGTGCTCTAGCTCACATCCTATGCACATGAGGTGTTCGATGAAATGCCCGAGCCACACTTAAGCATTCTCTTGTCGAGGCTCAAGCTCCATTTTCCTCGAGATTTGTCCAGGTTTGGCGGTCTGCCCTGTCCCGTCCCCGTCCTCACCGCTATTGATCGCCCGCGCATCTCTTCACCGGCACCATCATGGTGAGCCCCTTGATCTTATCTTCTTTCTAAATGAAAAATGTTCTTACTTGTATGATTTAGATAGATACTTGTGTAGTTTTGTTACTTATTATTGTTTGTTATTATATAGTTCGATGGTTTTGGTATCCGCCTCCGTCGGCCCTCGTCCTGTCTATGATTCAGATGTGGTATATATATTGTCTTTTATAACTATTAATTTAGTGTTTATGATAATTATGCCGAGCAACGTGACATATTTTTTTTATCTAGGAGGTATGTGAACCGGAAATTCCAACCGACCCTATTGTCGAGAGGTTAAATTTAGTTGAAGAAGAAAACAATTACTTGTAGGAAAAATTGAATAAAATTGAGGAGAAGAAGATGATATTGGAGTTGCATGTTGCGGATGTCGTCGATGAACACAAGATCAAGATGGATGCAATGCGCTTGAAGATTAGAAAGATTAGAAAATATGACATTCATACTGAGGTTTGGTATCATTATGTCGTTGGATCAATCGTTACCTTGGTTGCGGTTATGATCGCATTTGTTGATGCATTGAAATATTTTACATAGTTTCAATGTTTGGTTTAATTAGATGCTCTGGAGAGCTATATGTTGTTCAATGAAAACTATGTATGTACTTTGGTTTTAATGTGATGATGAACTTCTATTAATTTGGTCACTTATCTATTCATGATGTACGCAGATGAACCGGCAATGGATTTACGATGACAGACGCACCTCCGAGCACATTAAGGGCGTGAATAATTTTCTCGCAGTGGCTGAGGCAAACAAGCAGAATGGTTTTATGTGTTGTCCATGCCCTATATGTGGGAAAATACAAGGTCTTACTCTGACTCGAAAACCCTTCACACCCACCTTCTTTATAAGTGTTTCATGCCACACTAAATGTTTGGACCTAGCACGGAGAAAGAGGGGTTATGATGGAAGACAGTAAAGAAGAAGAAGATGATGACAACTATGTGCCCCCTGAATACGATGATGCTGCAACGGGGGAAGCTGAAGATGCTGCAACGGGGGAAGCTGAAGATCAAGAGGACCAAACGATGTGCCCGATGATGATCTTCGCCAGATCATTGTTTATGAAAAGAGACAGTGCAAAAGTGTAAAGGAGAATCTAAAGTTCAATCGCATGTTAGAGGATCACAAAAAAGGGTTGTACCCCAATTGCGACGATGGCAATACAAAGCTCGGTACCACACTGGAATTGCTGAAGTGGAAGACAGAGAATGGTGTACCTGACAACGGATTTGAGAAGCTCTTGAAAATATTGAAGAAGAAGCTTTGAAAGGATAAAGAATTGCCCGACAATACGTACGCAACAAAGAAGGTTGTATGCCCTTTAGGATTGGAGGTGCAGAAGATACATGCATACTCTAATGACTGCATCCTCTACCGCGGTGCGTACGAGGATTTGAACGCATGCCCGGTGTGCGGTGCATTGTGGTATAAGATCAGACGAGATGACCCTGGTGATGTTGATGGCAAGCGCCCCAGGAAGAGGGTTCCTGCCAAAGTGATGTGGTATGCTCCTATAATACCATGGTTGAAACGTTTGTTCAGAAACAAAGAGCATGCCAAGTTGATGCGATGGCACAGAGAGGACCGTAAGAAAGACGAGAAGTTGAGAGCACCTATTGACGAGTCGAAGTGGAGAAAAATCGAGAGAATGTACTGGGAGGAATTTGCAGTGATGCAAGGAACATATGGTTTGATTTAAGCGTGGATGGCATTAATCCTTTTGGGGACCAGAAGAGCAATCACAGCACCTGACCTGTGACTATATGTATCTATAAACTTCCTCCTTGGCTGTGCATGAAGCGGAAGTTCATTATGATGCAAGTTCTTATCCAAGTCCCTAAGAAACCCGGCAACGACATTGATGTGTACCTAGGCCATTAATTGAAGAATTTTTACAGCTGTGTGTGGGATGAGCACAAACAGCAGGAATTTGACCTAAATGGGTTGTTGTTTCTAACCAACAATTATTGGTCTGCTCTCAGTAACCTATCAAGACAGACGTTTGGAAGTTGTGCATTATGTACTGTGACCTAATAGGACTGCTATGTTTGTATTTTGGGACAATCATAACACTGCTATGTGAAACTTCTAGATTTCTTTTAATCCTACTAATCGTATATTAACCAATTCAAATGTTATTATTGTTGTATCTCTATGATTAACATGGAGTCTCATATGTTGCTTCCGATTAGTAAAAATAAGATATAAGATAGTATATTCCTATCATTAGCAGCGTGCTCGACTAAAAGGAAACTATTCTATTCCTAATTAACTTGATTGATGCCTCTAACTGGTGTGATTCATATTGAAAATATCGCCAGGTCACAGAAAAACGTGACACTAAAAAATAGTCCAAAATATTTCATGAAATAAATTAGATCTGTGTCGTACTCGTTAGCACACTGTATATTTTGTGAAGTTGTGGGTTAAAAACCTTATATTATGCCCTTTTTCGTCCATTTTAAAAATTTTCACTATTTTTATATGAAGTGATTGAAGCTAATATCTTTCAAAATATAAAATTTTATTCAGGTTTTGGAGAAGGAGATCCGGAAAAAGGATTTTAGCACGGTGCATTAGTGGAGTGTCCACAGGCTGAGCCTAAATGTTCGGCACATTACCCCCTTCCATGTGTAGCCGTAACAAATGGATCTAAATGTACTAACGAATAAATATGATTGCGCTGATCTGTCTGACGATTGGCAAATCTGAACGATGAAGGAATCAAAAATCAGGAGGGAAATTATTACTCAAATCCAACCCAATCAAGCTCAATCGTTCGATTCATAATTATATTACTAATTGACTTGATACGCATGCGTCAACCTCTATGATATATAGAAGGCCGTTAGGAGATCCAGATTGATCATCCTGCAACAGTGGGCTGGTTGCTCGCACCTAACAAACATGGCGAGACAGTTCGTCGTGACGGCGATGGTAGCGTTGCTGCTGCATGTCCAATAAACTCCGCTTATTCAGCAGGTGGCATGAATTCCGCGAGGACAGAAGGCAAAGTAGGAAGTTTCTCTCCACCAATCCCGGCGGACCCCTTACCATCAAGCCTGAAGTCCTCGTCCATGTCGCTGCCACCAGTGCAAGCCCATCCTCGCCACTGTCCCCCGCCAGCGACACCACCGCTGTATTACGTGCCACCTCACTACCACGTGCCGCCACCAGTGCAGGCCGACTTCACTTCCTAGTTAGTAACTTTTAAGCTACTATATGTAAGCACCAGGAAGGTGCATTCAGCTCTTGCACTTTAATTTTTGTGAATCATTTGCCTCCTTGCTCTGTTGTAATTATAAATATAATTATCAACAAGCAATAAAAGGCTACCTTGTCTACGTGGAAAAAGGGGTGACCATTAGAGGCTCTACCCTCAAACATTAAATTACAGTTTATAAAAAGAAGCTCTATGTCTAATTTCACTGATGATTGCTTCATAAACACCACCGTTGTTTTTCTATATGCCATTTATAACTTGATTGGAGTCCGATGCTATTACCAACGTGCACTCTTCGGCTGCCTCAGAAGTTCATTTTTTTTTAAGTTGGGTACACTGGTTTTTTGGCCTGATAGTACGTTTCTCGTTTATACCATAAAGATCATAGTACAAGTCCTTATATGATGCAGACGTCCATGCGGGTGTCATTGAAGCTCCCGACATGTCTCAGACCGAGATGCAGTTGCGAAGGGAACCATTGGAGTGGAGGTCGTCCACCATGCGGCATGATAGCAGGTCAGACACTTTGTCGTTCTCATGGTAGGCAGCCGCGACGATCTCGTCCGACAGGAATGCGCCCGCCATGATCTTCGCCTTACCAGCCTCCACATCTTCGAGCTGAGATACTTGTCAAAGCACTCCTCAAGGTGCTTCTTGAAGAGAAACTTGTAGCGCCACATGGCCAGATTCACAGGCCACGACATCGGACTATTAATATTATTTCATCATCATTCCCTCAAAAAATTATTGGTTTAGTCATACATACATGCTAAACCTCTTTATTTTACTGATTGCATGTTGTTAAGGTTATACGTTTCTTGCGGATCATCCTGTGGTTTAATAGTTACATGGACAGTCGCATCCTATGCCCACCTCGGTTCAAGTTCTTATGCTCGCATTTATCTTGTATTTATTTCAGAACTTCCGGCGATGCGTATTCACTGGGGTTCGGCTCCTCTGCAGTTGAACTATCACTGTACGGGTACTGTAGCTTTAATATCTACCATCCATTATAATCTGATGGTTCTCCTTCCTCCTCCAAAATCTTGTTAATAAATGGAAAGGAAAACCTATTAGCGTGAGCCGCACTGCTTCGTCCTCGTCGGTCGCCATCGGAGGCCTGATGCGGCCAGTATTTCTTGGGGCACCAACCGTGGAGGGCATGGCACTGGTTGATTGAGTCGTTCAAGGTAAGTGTGGCGTCCTAGGCGTGCTTGTCCCCTCGTCCGGCTGATACTTTCCTGCAAGTCGAGGTCGCTCGTGCTGCTCCGGAATATCGCCGTCGTCGTGTTCCTCGTAGAAATCGGCGGGAGGAGCCTCCAGGTCGCCCTGCTGCTCGTGGCGCTGGCTGTCGCGGTCTCCTTCTCCCCGGCTCTAAAAAGCAAGCCTCCGTCCTCGACCAGCAGAAGGGCAACCTTACACTAGTGGTACGGCCGTTCTTGCTGTCCACCGACACTCACCGACCACCGAACGAATCAAAGAACTCGACGAGTTATGTAGTACTACGTCCTCCTCTGATTTTCTAGGGGTAAACATATGCCTGCACGCTGTACTTACAGATACAGTCAGGCATTCGGATCTCTATGATGTTGTATCAGCTTTGTACTTAGCCATTATGGCGTAATAATTAGCGCAGCTAGCTGCTGCAGCAGACGGCGAGAGCTCCATGAGGCAGCTGCTGCACGCCGTTGATAAGTAAGCAGCTCCGGATGTTGTAGCCACCGGTGCTGGCGTGGACGAAGGCGGGCTTGGCGGCCGGCGGGAGCAGCACTTGTGTGCACGATAAGCTGATCAAGGAGGTGGAGGGTCGGAGGCGGGGTCGGCGGAAGGAAGAAGACGATGCTTTGACAGGGACAGATGAGAAGAAATGAGAGCCTTCCGATTAGATTAAACGGTAGATTGTGCAAGCAACTGTACCGGTGCAGTAATAACATGACTGCAGATGAGCCGAACCCTATTCACTGGGAGAAGACGTTCTCGTCGACTGCGAGGCTCCTACGGTGACTTCATAAAATCTCAAGATGATATGTTGGCTCAGTCTCTCCAAGGTGCTCATAGGGGTAGGGTGTGTTTGCGCGCGCGTTCATAGGGGTAACTGTTTGAGCATGTACTGTGATAAATAAAGTTTACAAGTTTCTTGTTTTATTTAGCCACGTAAGGGGTTACAAAATATTAATTCCTTTTCTTAGGATAACACTAGTGCAGAACCGGGCTATAGCTCTGATTCGTAAGGCCGTTTAGTGCCGGTTCTGTAACCGGCACTAAAGGGTGGGGACTGGCCAAAGGCCCACCACGTGGCATGAGCCAGCGCAGTGGTCTGGGGGACCTTTAGTACCGGTTGGTAACACCAACCGGTACTAAAGGTTTGGTTTTTTAAAAAAAAATCTTCTGATTTTCAATTTTCTAAATTATTTGACGATTTAGTCTCTAATCACCACTCATCATTGCTCTAATTACCCCTCATCATTTCAAATCGTCTAACTTCCTGGTCGGTCACCCATCCTCTCACTACTCCAGCCTGAGCACGCTTAACTTCTGAGTTCTATTCCCCCTAGTTTCTAAGTGTACACTTGTTGTTTACCTAACAATAATAAGCAGTCAATCCTATTAACCCTCGGGAATTTAGCTTGAGCATGAAGTCACATGTTTCACCGTTTGAGTTTGAAACTCTTATTCTAAAAAATAATTATTATTTAGTAACAGAAATATATCTTGAATAAGAAGTTTGACCACAATTTGACCAAAAGTAAAAAAAAACCTAAAATAACTATTTATTAACACTAATATTTCTTGAATAATTAGTGTGACCACAACTTGACCGGATTCAACCCAAATTAAAAAAAAAGAAATTTGAGCATATCTTTTTTTCCTTTGAGAATTTGAGGATTCTAAAATTTTGCAAACAGGCTGTAGGCAGTCTCCATCCGATGCGGATTTTAGTGCTGGTTTTTTTGATATATTATACATTTTTTTTCGACATCGTATGCAAAAGATATGGCCGTTTTACTTTTTCATAACACTTTTTTGCAAAACATGTTCAAATTTAAGTTTTTTAATTTTCCTAAGTAGTAGATGTAGTAACATAACTACATCTCGAAGATTTTAATTTTTGAAGTGTTTATCATTTTCATTTGTTTTTTACAAAACTGAAATGGCGATACTCAGGGGGAAGGGGGGTAGTGTTTGAAAATTGCCCTTTAGTTTCGGTTCGTGTCTCCAACCGGGACTAAAGGTTAGACCCATTTTGTCCCAGTTTGTGACATAAACCGGCACTATATGTTAGACCTTCAGTCCCGGTTTGTGTCACAAACCAGGACTAAAGGGACTCATGGGCCCCCGGCCTGACGCCAGCCTGCCACCACCCCTTTAGTACCGGTTTGTGACAGGAACCGGTACTAAAGGTTCAACACAAACCGGAACTAATGCATAGCCGTTCGAACCGGCGCTAATGGTCACATTAGTGCCGGTTAATTTACAAACCGGGACTAAAGGGCTGAATATTAAGTACTTTTTCTACTAGTGTAATAACTCCCTGCACACATGCGTTTTTTTTAAACAAAAGCTGCCATTTGGAAGAGATAGAGAAGAGCCTAGCCCAGTGGGAGCCCGGTCCACAGAGGTGGACTCCTACGATTCCGAATCTCGGGGACAAGAATAAAAGCAGCTGGGTCCTGAGGCAGGCTAGCCTAGGGCTTGGTTCGTGTGTTGATCGATGGAGACCAAAGCCGCGCCACGCTGGGGACGGAGTTCACCGGGATCACGACCACCGCTGATGAGAAGGGGGGTCGCTCCAGCGGCAGCGGTGGTGGCAGGCGCCGACTTCCCGACGACCTCATGATGCAACTCCTTGTCCGTGAGAATTTTTTTGGCAGCGAGGATTACCAGCACTTTCATGCCCGCCTCCATCACCAATGGTGCGCCAGGGGCTACGTGCCTACGTCCAGCTGGTCGACAAGTGCTCCGCCAGTAACGACCATGGCGACGGCCAGGATGAATAGGCTGCTGGGTACCATGGTCCATGGAGTTGTTTCTTCTGCTCAAGCGAGAGATGCCTTAACCAATTGATGGTTATTCCTGGGTGTCAGGTGTACATAACCTGGTGTGAACTCTTGTATGCAGGGGACAGCAGTGCTTCGTCGCATTTTCTTTCTCCCATATTAGTTAGACGTGTTGATTAATTTGGCATGTGAAGTGTTTGTCACATTTAGATTGCCTACCAGTACCTACTATAATTTGGCATGTGATGTGTTCGTCACAACCTCAAGTCTCTCAACTCATTGTTCGTATGAACACCACCTCCACCCAAGTTTGAGTGTTTGACTAAACTACATCACGGCTACTCCACATTGTTTTCGTTTCCTCTTTGTCCCCTGCAGAATATGTGCAAATAAACGGGAGATGGGATGGTCGGAAGGGCCAGTGGCGAGGTTGGCTAGAAGGAGGCGAGGTCCGAAAGGTCAGACAAAGAGGTCCACCTAATAATGGTTTTACAAGGAGTAGGAAGATCCAGAGTGAGCACCCTAACAGCCTTGTTTCGTAGCTTCCGAGTGAAAACCTATGACCGGTCTGGCCGGTTCGGATAACATGGTGTGTCCTTGACACCACTTCCTCCTTGAAGGCGTCATCACAGAGAACCAGCCGACGGCTTTTGTTACTGCGTGTGGAAGCTCGAGCTCCAACCGCGGCAAAGGCCGCCGTGGTGGCGACCGCCTCTCCGATGATGGCCCGCCCCCATCTCACCGCTCCAGCCGGAGCCAAAAGAGCTAGAAGTCCACAACAGCGCCCCGTCAACAGCCGGCGCCTCGTTGTAGCGTCTCCTGCGACCCCTACAGCCACAGCTCCGGCGCGTCCGACAGCCGCAGCTTGATGTTATGGCGGTTATGTTATGTTATGCATGAACGTATGTAGAGATGAGACGCTCGTTAGACCGAAAGGTATCTATACCTACTACTAAAGGGACTTGATATTTTTGGTTTGGTTCCGCTTAGTTTGTCCCGTTTTGAGTTTTTTTTATTGATGTAAGGTATGTCTTGGGTTTGGTTCGGTTTAACGAACATAGGAAACCAGAAACGTACGTGTGTAAAGGAAACTAAGGTAAGCGAACCGGACGCCCGACCCATACGTGTAAAGGAAACCAAAAATAATAAAAGCTGTCTTGGGTTTGGTTCGGTTTAACGAACATATGAAACCAGAGACGTACGTGTCTAAAGGAAACTAAAAGTAAGGGAAACCGGCCGCCCGACCCATACGTGTAAAGGAAACCAAAATAATAAAAGCTCGTCAGCCCTTATTACTAATTTTTGGTTGCCAAAACGAAAGATATGTTGCCAAAACTTACTCTCGGTTGAGGAGAGGACGTACGACGTATTGCGTGCGCCGCCGCCGCCTCTCGCTCCCTTTTCTCCAGCGCCGTGTGCCGTATCCATTTTGGATCGAATCCGGGTAGGAAAACTACTACAATACGTATTCATGGATGTCCCCATACGGATTCCACAAAGAATTCGTGCTATAAAAAGCTAAATTGCATCGCAAATTTGCAAGTCTACAAGTATCTTACCCCTGCCGACTTCCCCGGAAGTTCGTCCATTGTCGTTGAGACGTGGTTGTAGGCGAGTCTGGGCTTCGCAGCAAAAAGATACATCAAGTCTGGGCCTCAGAGCAGAGGAAGAGACGCCGAGTCTGGCGTCGGAGCAGAGGAAGAGAGTGCCAAGGTAGGGCATGCGTCCACCATCGACTGTGGTTCCAGAACCACCACTAGCCTCTGGCCAGGTGACCCGGCCTGCCTGTCATGTCGATTGCAGAATCTCCCTCACGAACAAAAGGAAGGCGGCGATGGCAGCTGAAATTTTGGATCGGCCACGGTCCCTGAAGAACAGAACCGGCAAGCGACTCATCAAGCTCTGCAGGTATGGCTCATCTTCCTCCCGTCCAGTTTCCCTTAGTATCGGTGCTTTAGGTGCAGCCCCGACCGCCATTGTGTCACTGACGGGAACGAGTGCTTCTCCCAAAGGTTGGCAGTCAATGGTACTGGTACGTACCCAAGTGGTGGGTACCAATCTGCACCAAGTTGTTGCATGAAGGTGTGATGATCACCCTGTTTAGTACTCCTGCTCAATTCACGATGTTTTGGTGTGAAGGTTCAGTCTTGAAAACTTGTAGGTTGGCAACAAATTTTTCATGTAGGTTTAAGCGGTGAGCGGGGCACGTACCTAATCGGACCAACGCCTCCCGAGGTGATCCCCTGCCACAAACACGTCTATACCCTACAAGCGACTACTGACGGCCCCTCTTCACTGGAGGCGGCAAGGTCATGGGCGTGTTCTGTAGCTTGGCGCCGCACCACGGGTAACCCGATCGTCGCCCTGATGGCCACCACTGCAGACTTTGTGGTTGGCCTGCTTATCCTCGCCGTGTTCGGGATCAGAGGCAGTGCATGACCGGTGACCCAATCTCGACTTTGAACATTGACACTGACGACAGATTTCATGTACTCCACTATATGCTTGGTACAAAGACCAGCATACGGCTTAGCCAAGCTGCTTTTTAACCATTTAATAACTACAAGTGGTAGATATTGTTGCGGGATAAATTTTGATGGATAGGATTTTAACAAGGAACCGAGCAGTAATTTGACAATTTGGCTGGAACATACTACTTCCTTCAGTAAAAGAAGAAGATGTCCTGAATAAGTTCTAATATGTCACGATGATTGTTCTCATTTATTAAAAAACATGGGAAAGTTCTTTCAAATAATTGACTTATTTTTTCAGATCTTCCTCCGCATGCATTTTTACTAGCTGACAATGTTAAGTGATCCTTTTCCATACGCTTGTGCATAGTATGTAATTTGTTTTCAGAAATAGTCTTCCGAGGGATTTGTCTTTATTATGTTGCTACAACGCCTTCTTGTGTCGGGAGTCAAACTATCACTAACAAGAATTTATTATATTGTTATCAGCCATGATTTATGCTATTTTTTACCATTTTGTTAAATGTGAGACTATATCATTATTTGCTGGTGAAATTTATCAGTTATATGTTTGCATACGTATACCATCACTTAGTTTAACATGATATGTATAGGAGAATTAGGTGGGACTACATTATTAATAATCATTATATGTTTTATATTCTCAATGGCTCGGTTTGAAGGTTGTAAATTTGTTTCTCTGAAACAATTGCACGGGCCTTTTTGCTCACTGGAAGAGCAGAGAAAGGTGAGTGGATCTGACACATACATTGATTAATATTTTTACCAATGGCGCTTAGTGTTTCTCTTGTCGAGTACAAGGGGAGATCCCATTCCGCCAGCTTTAGTTTGCTAATTCATCACTGTTTTGTACCTGTTCTTTGCAAAGGTACATTTTCTAAGGGGTACCAGCGCATGGTTGGCCAACAAATGCTACCAATCTTGCGCCACTTCAAGCTTAGAAACACTAAAGTTTGCATGTCTGGTAAGCACTTTTTTTGTGGTTGATTTAAGGGTCCAAAAACCAGAATTATTTTAATCGATAGAAATGTTAGCTATTTAAGAATCATGAAATTTCTGTTGCTGTGAATAATTTCCTATGAATGATCTATTGGGCTGCCATTTTACTACGTTAGTGTTATTTTCTCAACTCTATTATTAATAGTCATTTAATATGTTTTTGTTTAATAATATATTAGTGCAAGCATGCGTGGTGTGAAGGAGGCATGATGAGACATGTGTAGAGCGATAGAGTATGAGGGATGAAACACATGCGGAGAGGGACTCATGGAGTGGGCCCTCATCTCCCGCTCGAGAGATTAGTTGAAACATTCCCTTCTGCTATGCGAGGTCCAGCGACAAATATGACGTGAGGTGGTCCAGCTCATCCCTTGCACTGACAATGTCTAGACGTGATGCAACTAGATGAACAACCCGTCCACAATCGGTAAAGTCAAAAACAAGGATAGGTGGTGACACAGATAGGACTTTTTGTTCAAATAGAGGTCATGGAACTGAGAGTGGGGGATGTATCCTAGAGTCATGCCTATTAGACTAGGATGCATACATTTTTGTATTTTTTCCATTGCAACGCACGTGCATTTTTACTAGTGAAAGCTAAAGGAAGCAGCCCTGTCACGCTCGTAAACCCGGATGCGCCATGTAGCGTGGGAGGGAACCTGACTGCTTTTGCGTGCTACACCCGTTACCTCGTTTGCATGTTCGGTCGTTTGCTGTCCTCGGCAATTTTAAATGCATGCATGCATTAGTTTCATTTACGTGCATGCAGCCATGCGCTGCATCTCGGTCTTTTGTGCTTGACTTGAACCGGGTCAAGAAATCAAAAGAAAAACGCACCGAGTCATGACTTGAACTAGGCTCATGTTTGCTTGGATAGGCAACGCAATAGTAGGTCACAGGTGCATTCCATCTACTCATTTCACGTAGCAACGTTACTTCTAATTTTCGAGGAGACCGGCCAAAACAAGCAGATACGCCAATGCACCATATCACAATTCACACGGAACCGTGCACGCGCATGCACGATGAACGCTCTCGTGCAGCTTTAGCATTGTCAATTCATTCCTTTCCGGCAGCTGCTAGCTGGAAGCTGAGCAGTGATGACAAGACCACATATTCGCATGCTGTAAAGTTGTTTCCACGGGACACCAGTGGGAACCCAAGAAAGCAGCTACCAAAGGCGACTCAACCTTTGCTCCGCTCGTCCCCACCAAGCTTTTTTCTACTCACTAAATGCTATCGGGATAATTGAGTCCTGATAATCTCTACTCCTAGACAGGATGTTCATACATCCTTAGTTCGTCCTCCCATCGATGGAAGGACAACCCCCACCTCCCACGTACGCCTCCCACCTCTCCACCGATTTTTTTTAATCCCACAAAGAACCGGTGCACAAATAATAACCAGATAAAATCCATCATCAATTGACGTGGCCAGCCAACTTTCCTAGTTAGCAACAGAACATCCCTCGGATGCGGTACACGCCCTGTCTGCGTATCCCCAACCCCTGATGTCCGACGGGGCAACGGTCCGGCAGCCCCAGAGGAGACTATGCCTCACGAGGGGCTTCGATCCGATGCCCCCTTCACTGTCGTCTTTGCCGATGGGTGGGGCATGTCTAATGCGACGACATGGAGGGTGGTAGGGGTATTCCGAGACACATGGTAGGCGCCGCGGCGGCGGAGGTCAAGGAGAAGGAGAGGTACGTGCTAGGTAGCATGTGAATGCTGGTCGCTGGAATGCCCATGCTGACGGGCACCACCGCACAAATTTCAAGTACTGGACATACAAGGTCACTTCGTTTTCTTCTCAAACTTTGACTTGTAATTTTGGTCAACAAAATATATATTGTATTAATAAAAAATATGTCATCGGAAAGTTCTTCGAAATGTGCATACAATGACGTACTTTTCAGGCATATAACTCAATATTTGTTGGTAAAATCAATAGTCAAAATAGATATAAGAATATGAAGTGGCCTTGTATAAGGGAATATGGAGGGAGTATTAATGTATCTTGGTGATGCACATTTGACGATTACTAGAAACTCTAAATCCTCTGAGCAGCCTTGGAATAGAACTTCTGGTGCAGCCACACGACGCCTTACTGGCCTCATTGAATTAATTATCGAATTGTGTGGTGATCTGAGCGGCACACCTGAGACCTTCCGACATCTCTCTTCCCTCAAACTTCTAAGCCTAATGGATAATGAACATGAATAATTACCTCAATGGTTGGGTGAGCTCAGATACCTCCAGATTTTGGTCATACGTGGATACGCAGGGCTACAGGAATTGGATGAGAACGTCAAAAAGCTCATAAAGCTAAGGGGGCTAGAACTGGACGGTTCTACTAACATGTCTTGTTGCCACATTAGATTTTTCCTTCCAAAAATGAGGTTTTGACCCCTGTTCTTTTCATCCAAGTATGCACATAACCATCTTTATTACCCCATCCGTCCCATAATATAAGAATGTTTTTGACACTACACTAGTGTCAAAAACATTCTTATATTATGGGACTGAGGGAGTATATTATTAAACAAAATTAGAAAAAATAAATATATGGATCAACCAAAGCGACCTTTCTCGCGACCTCTGTTGCTACACCTACAAGCTTGATTTTGTGTCCTGACCTTGCACGAAGCGCACACCAGCTAATACGCTGACCTCACCATGCCATCCAACAGTGAGCAGAGAGCACCAGCTGGTCTAGGAGACCCTCAGTGTGCACCGCATGTGCACACTCTGGAATTCGTTGCTGCCATCTTCTGTCGTCCCACGTTCAGGATGCATCAACGCATTCACCTTGCTAGGTCTTCCCGTTGTCTAATGCCGTGAACCACCCATCCTTATCTCCAGCATGAGTCGTGAGCCACCCATTTTTCTTTCTTTCAAATGTCGCGATCCCTTCTTTCTACTTCTTCGCTCCGCACATATTTGCTCACTCTCCGCCATGAGCGATGCGGCTCAAGCACCCCTACGATCCTCCAATCGAGAATGCACATTCTGGAGGTTGTGTTGCGATGCAACAGTTGTTGATGCCACCGGAGCTGCGACGCAATGGTCGTCGACGCCTCTGGAGGTGCGATGCAGCTGCAGTGAAGTCGCCGGAGCTACTATGCAGCGGTCGTCGAGCCTGATGCGTCGAAGCTAGCATGCACTGGCCGCTAAGCCGTGGGAGCTGCTATGTAGCGAGCGTTGATGTCGATGCACTGAAGCTGCGATGCAGTGGCCACGAAGCCGCCGGAGATCCTATGCAGCGGCTGCCGGAGCTGCCATGCCACCGTCGTCATCGACGCCGGAGTTGAAATGCAGTGGTTGCGATGCCGTAGAGAGAAAGCGACACAACAGTGTGGCGCGTGCCAGGTTGTTGTCGGTGCTTTCATGCAACGCTCGTCGGCCTCTATTGCGGTGATGTGATGTAGTTGTAGGAGATATGCCCTAGAGGCAATAATAAATGCTATTATTTATCTCCATGTTCATAATTATGTTTATGTTCCATGGTAATCCTGATGTGGTTCACGAGCCCGTATATCCATAAAGGCTCTGGGGAAAACCCATGTGCACGTGTGGAATAATAAACGGTAAAATGTATTCCTAGTCATGCCTCTAAGACTAGCTCAAGAGTTGCATGATGATTATGTTTTACCAATCATGGGCATGTATATGCCAGCAACTTTGAGGTAAAAATGTTAAGAGAACATTTGTGTTGAATCGACCCGGATTGATGTTATGCTATGAGATTCATTCGTCATAAATTTATGGTTGATAACACAGAGATGGTTAACGTTTGCATGATTCCTTAGACCATGAGAGTATCGAGTTTCTTCATGCTTGCTTCATGAACTTTGGGGTTTGTTAAACGTCATCCGTAAATGGGTGGCTATTACGGCAGCTTACAGGTTCATGGAAAAGTATGTCAAGTAACTTAATAGCTCAAGATTGGGATTTGCTCCTCCGATGATGGAGAGATATATCTGGTCCCTCTCGGTATTACGATATCCATCATCGTCTGGCCAGACACTCTGTGATTTGATCATGGGGATGCCGGAACACGGTAACGAGAAAAGAGAACAATATCGGTAACGAGGTAACTAGCATAGTGGACAAGTTGTTGATCCACGGGAATGCCAACATGTCTCACCTGGGGTATTTGTAACATATCGCGAAGCAACAGGAATAGCACATGGCAACTGGAGGTTCACTCGAATATTCATTCGTGTGGATATAGGGGTCAATATGGGTGTCCACGGCTCCGATGTTGATCATTGATCGGAAAGGGTTCTGGTCATGTCTATACTTCACCGAACCTATAAGGTCACATGCTTAAGGGTCATCTATCTGTTGAATACTAGACAGGGAGTCTGAGAGAAAATCACCGAAAAAGTTTCGGACACCGGAAAAGTTTCGGACAGCGGAAAAGGTTATGCAGAGAGAGGTCATCGGATGAGTTTCGGTGAAACTGAAAAGTTGTTTCAGGGGATACCGTTAAGTCAAATTGGTTTTGGCACATGCCTGATAATTCTTGGAGGGTGCCAGAATCATTCTGGAAGCTTTCTGGAATTTTCTGGGATAATAACCGGATATGCTCCGGAGCTGTCGGAACCACTTCAGATGTTTTTTGCAGATGAAATTCACTAACCTGAAATTGTTTCGGAACAAATCCAAAATCATTTTAGTGGGTACTGGAATTATTCTAAGACCCACAGAAATATTTTCGGATTTAATGGAGGCGGAAAATTGTCTTCATGAATAGTAAAAATGCATTCTTGTTTGCTTTGCGCAGATGAAAATCACTAAACCGAAATTGTTTCAGAACGCGTTGACAATTATTTCAGTGGGTACTGGAAATGTTCTGAGCCCACATAAATATTTTCAGTTCAAACGGACGCTGAAAAATGTCGTCATGAATAGTGAAAGTGCTTTTTGCTTGTCTTCTTAGAGAAGCCACCTTGAGGGCCTTTTGGTATTATCCCCTCGGATTCTTGGAGAAGCCATCCTTGGGCCTGGCCTATAAATAGGGGTGGAGGGGGCTGCCTAAAGGAATAAATCTTTCTCATATACAAGTGCCATGCATGATCTGGCATCTCTCTCCCTCCCAGCGAAATAGTTTCGTAGAGCCGAAAGGTTGTCTGGGTTCCGGCAGGAACTAGTTCTGGACGGCGAAGCCCTGCCGGATAGATGACACCGTATGTGTGCAACTCTGTAGAGAGATCGTAGTTTCGGTCTTAGTTCGTGAGTGCCTCCCGAAGGACTGTCCGTGTGACCGTCCGGGTTTCGAAGGTCCTACCGAAGGGTTGTCCGAGTGATCGTTCGAGTTTCAAAGGTCCTACCGAAGGGCTGTCTGCGACACCGTCCGAGGGGCTGTTCGACCATCTCCCGGAGGGCTGTCTGAGGAGCAGATGAGGGTATACATCCTCGCGGTTGGGAGGTTGTAAATCCTAGTTGCGGGGATCTGCACCGCCGATCGTCATCAACTCTACTTCCCGCTGCGCTATGAGTTGGTAACAAAAAAGATCAAACCTTGTATGCAATCTCCATAGTGGTCCTAGGCTGGTGCATAGGTTGGAAAATTTTTGTTTTCTACTACCCTACAGTGGCATCATGAGTCGTGCTATGCATAGATGCAAGTTGCGATCTAGAATACATAGAGATGTATGGGTATTGCATAATATAATTAGGTAGTAGATGAGATCTATTGCTGAAAATTATTTATGCGGGTGACAGATGAAATCTGTTACCCGATGTTCTTGTTGCTTCCCTGGAATTTGCATATTTCTGATATTGATAAGAGTATGGTGGAGTTTGTGACACCCTAGCTAGTTATGCATTAGAGTGTTGCATCATGTTTATTCTTTCATCAGAAATCTGAAATGGGGATGACAGAACCCCCAGCCCCCTCTGAAACCAACTAGGGTTTACTAAAAACTTTTTCAATGAACCTGAAATGCCCTTCTAAAATGCCCATCATTTTTGTCCTGGTTCAGAACCCCTGCCAAAAGTGATGCACATTTTCCTAGGTCATCCTAGGGTCTTTGAATTAAATCATAGATATTTGAATTTGGGCATTTAAAATTAT
>NW_025229790.1:0-19089 GCF_018294505.1 Triticum aestivum | reverse complement strand
GAACCTGGCTAGGTGGCATCTAAAAAAGACGTGGTTAGCATCTTCACCTAGACCGCACACAGTGCAGGTACCGTCAGCCGGACCGTTACGTTTTGCCACATTATCCGACGTGGGCAGCCTATTCCTGAGCATTTGCCACATGAAGATTTTAATTTTCAAGGGCAGGCCTGCCTTCCACAGCCCCCTAGCTATATCAAGCGCTGTCCCTTCAGTAAGCTTGTTGTATAAAGATTTAACCGAGAATTTCCGGGACGCTGTCAAGCTCCATTCGACCAAATCGTCGCCCGGCCCTATACGGTTGTCACCAATTTGATGCACCAGGTCGTCCCATGCCTCCCGTTCGGCATTGGAAAGGGCCCTCATAAAATGGATCGCTGGAGGGTCAGTACGGGCTGCCTCTCCCACTGAGATGTTGATGTTAGTGGCGATCCGAAAAAGATTGGGGTGACTTTGCCAAAGGGGAGAGGCTCCCAGCCAATGATCCAGCCAAAAGCGAGTGGATTGTCCATTTTGAATGTGGAATTTGGCCCCGATAGCAAAAGCTGGTCGGACCGCTTGGATCCCTTTCCAAAACACGGATCCGTTGACCGGGGCACTGAAAGGATTCCCATTTGGGAAATACTTAGCCTTTAGCAGCTGAGCCCAGAGACTCGTCTCGTTTTGGGCAAGCCGCCACCACCATTTGGACAGTAGGGCTACGTTCATAAGTTTGGAGTTTAGGATCCCCAAACCTCCGAATTTTTTTGGCCTACAGACAGCTGCCCACTTTACCAGGTGATATTTCCGCTTGATACCAGTTCCTTCCCAAAAGAACCGGGATCGCGGTGTATCTAGCTTAGCGTGCACGCCATCAGCTAATAAGAACATCCCCATAGTGAATAGGGGCAAGGAAGAGAGGCTCGAGTTAGTTAAAATGAGCCTAGCCGCAGAAGACATAAAACGCCCGCCACGGGCTAACCCTATTGGCCACCTTCCCATACAGCGGCTCCCACTCAGAAATCGATAGTTTGCGATGGGATATAGGAAGCCCCAGATACTTAATTGGAAAGCTCCCAAGCTTGCAATTAAGTAGATTTGCGGCACGCCAACTTTGATGGTCGTCCATCCCCATGGTGATGACCTCGCTTTTAAGAAAATTTATTTTGAGTCCGGACAGGATCTCAAAGGCTAATAACAAGAGCTTAATCGAGGCGATACTATGATCGTCGGGTTTAAACAAAAGCAAGGTATCGTCTGCATATTGTAAATGGGTCACACCGCCTGGGATGAGGTGTGGAACGAGTCCCTTAACATGACCAGCCACGCTGGCCTTGGACAGCATAGCTGCCAAAGCGTCTGCCACAAAATTAAAGACGAGTGGGGAGATGGGATCGCCCTGTCTTAACCCTTTCCTGTTACGGAAAAACTTCCCCATCTGGCCATTGACAATAACCGAGGTGTTGCCACTCGAGATCAGATGCATGATCCGGTGTACGAAACCTGCCTCAAATCCCTTTTTGAGGAGGACTTCCCGCACAAACTCCCAGTTTACGCGGTCGTACGCTTTTTCAAAATCGAGCTTGAGGATAACGCCCTGTCCACGAGTACGTTTTAACTCGTGGATTATCTCCATGAGCGCAATAGGCCCTTCTAGAATGTTTCTACCCTTAAGGAAAGCGGTCTGGCTCTTATGGATTACTCGTTGGGCAACCGGCGCTAACCTAGAGGCATAGGCTTTGGCACATAACTTGAAGGGAACATTTAGGAGCGTGATCGGACGGAACAGCTTGATTGTATCCGCCCCTTTGACCTTGGGAATCAAACAGATCGCCCCATAATTAAGTCTCGAGAGGTCAACCGTACCTAGGGCGAAGCCATTAATAATAGCTTGGAAGAGGTCTCTAAGTAAAGGCCAAAACTTTTTGAAGAACTCTACCGGCCAGCCATCCGGACCTGGAGCCGTGTCGTTCTTCATGCCCGCAAGCGCTAGGTCAATCTCTTGTGGCGTAAAGGACAGCATGAGTGCGTCGTTTTCCTGTTGAGACACCCTCTCCTCCGGGCCCCATAAGTCTTCCCTAAGACTTAAACCTTTCTCTTCGGCTGTTCCCAACAGCTCGACAAAGAAATCGAAGATGTGCTTAACGATTTCAGAATGGGACACCAGGGTCCCATGCTCCGACTGTAGTCTTAGGATGGTACTCTTGCGTTTACGGCCATTGGCGTACGCGTGGAAGTAGCCGGTGTTGGCGTCACCTTTCACTACCCACTTGACGCCGCCCCTACGTCGCCAGTATTCCTCCTCTGCTCTAAGGATAGCCAAGACCTGGTTTTCCAGAGAGTAGCGGTGCTCCCATTCGTCGCCAGAGAAAGGTCTGGCATCCGCCTACGCGTCTAAGCTCGCGATTTCTTCCACGATGCGTTCCCTTTCCCTTTTGGACTCGCTGCCGTGGTTGGCCCCCCATCCCCTGAGGAAAGCCCGCAAAGCCGCAGCCGCAGAGGACCAGAACTCTACTGGTCCTCTTTGACATCCCACCTGGTCTCCAATCAAGGCCCAGCGAGTCGTGACCAACTGACAGAAGCCCTCGTGTTCGAACCACGCCGTCTCGAAGAAAAATCTACGGCTGCGACGCCTACTGTCCTCCCCTGACGACAGAATAAGAGGGACATGATCTGAACCAATGCGCGTCTCGGCCACTAAGGTACAGTGGGGGAACAGGGCCTCCCAATCGCTTGAACAAAAAACACGGTCGAGAACACATCGCACTGGAACCCGCTGTTTGTTAGTCCAAGTGTATCTTGCACCTGTCCGCGCAATTTCCCTAAGAGCCGCGGCCGCAATAGCATTGTTGAAAAGGGACACCCTAGCCCAGTCAATGTTGCTATTACTCTTGTCCGCCCCCGAACGGATCAAGTTAAAGTCCCCGCCCACAACGACGGGCAAGTTGGCCGCGCGCTTGGCCCCGACCAAGGTTGTGATTTCCCCCAAGAAATCTGCAGACCTCGCGTGGTCCGCCGGCCCGTAGACACTGACAATCACCCAAGTAGCCAAGGATACCCGGTGACGAACAGTAGCTGCAATATAGAATAAACCCGGTTCCCACGCAATAACATCACAAATATCTCTATTACAACCCATCAGCTGACCTCCAGAATGCCCCATGGAAGGGGTCCAAAACCAATCAAAACGCTGAAAAGGATCATACGCCACTAAATCTCTAAACGTGAAATCAGCCCTAATAGTCTCTTGGAGCGCAACAAAATCTATGTGTTCTTTAGACATATACTCTCTGAGCTGCGTACGCCGCCCCCCATGGCCGCATCCGCGGATGTTCCAGAAGATGTATCTCATCAGATAACCCTATTACGCAGGTGAACTCCTCGGGAGCTCACCGCCTTGGCCACACGCTTCCTTGCCGGCGCTCGGCTGGAAGAAGGCAAGTCCGAGGCCACCCCGGCCTCGTCTTCCTCGGTGGGCAAATCTACTGCACCAGCCCCTACTGGTATCGCAGCCTGACCGTCCGCGGGCTGCACGGCCGCACAACGGGCGGCAGCAGCCGCAAGAGCGGCCTGAGCATCTTCACGCGCGCGAACTAAGGGAATGATATCCAAAGGCGAGGAATCTAGTGCAACGCCACTATCGTGAAGAATCTCAGCTAGATGGACGTCAGAAAAGGCATTTAAGATCTTGTATGAGGGGGAAGGGTTACCTGTCACGTCCATGTTCTTGTCAGCAGCATGGAGCTTGGCGCTTTCGAACGAGGACAAGTCCTCGAGCTTGGCCTTGGCGCGCACGCTAGGAGCCCGGGTCGCCACCGGAGTCGCTCTCGAACGCTTGGCCTTGGTCGCCGGCCCTGGCGCCTCCAGAGCCGCTCCTAGCTCTCCTCCCAGCGCATCGATCGCACCCGCCGCCTCCTTGGCCACCGTCTTGATCCCTGGCTTCCTCCCTGCTGTCTTCTTGCCCTGCCGCCCGGACTCGACATCCTCTTGCCCGAGGCCGGGGTAAGGTCAGTAACCTCGCATCCTGACCCCGAGCCCCCAACTCGCGCTGGAGAGGCAGTCAAAAGGTCTGTCTCCTTCGACACCAGCGGCAAGGGCACAGGCTTGATAGGAGCTTGCAAGTTGGAGCCGTATTGGTCGAAGGACTGATCCAGGGAGCGGGCAAGGGGGGGGGGGGACTAACAGCAGTGTCTTGAGTAGCTAGCACACCCAACTTTTCCCAAGTCTCCGTGTCAATGGAAGTATCTTGAATGCTCTCTTCGGGCTCCTCATGCAGCTCGCCCATCTCCACATCTTGGCCATCCAGGGCCGCACCCGCGCCCGGTGCCACCTGCTGGTGCCCCCCAGCCGCAGAGTTGCCCGTTGTCGCACCCTTCACAACTTGCTTGGAGGGAATCACCGCGGCTGTCCCGGGCTTGAGCTTGAGCTGCCCGCCCGCACCATGCTGGCTTTCAGAAAGGGGGGCGGATGGGCCCGCCCCAGACGCACCACTTCCGTCCCCCAGCCTCCGCGGCAGCCGCTCCACCTCCACCTTGATCTGGTACCCTTCTTGGTTAAACCACACCTCGACCGTGCCGTTAAGTTTAGCCGGCGACTTGCAAGCCAGTTTCATCCTCACAGGCCCCAACTTTATGAGGGAAAGCTCGTCGACCACGATCGGACGTCCCAGCATCTTAAAAGCCTCCTTGATTCGCTCAATCTTGCGGTGTTTCTCAGGGATCCCGTAGAGCCGCACCCAAGCTTCTGGCATCACCATCGGGGGGATCACCTCTTGCTCCACATCACGCACCCTAGCAATGATATCGTTGATAGAAAGGAAGAGCTTGCCACTAGACCGGGCCATATGCAGGAGATCCGCTGAAGGGAACACCACCATGAAATCGTCCTCTCCTACTTGGGTGACTTGCCAGTCCCAGTCCCCCGTGACCATGTGGTTGAGCTCCTGAATAAGAATCCGCAGGCTCAGACGTCCTGGCTCAGCCGAGAGGATGGCGGCGTTGCCAACAGAGAGCTGCCGTGGACCCTCGGATTCCTCCTCCTCTTCGAACTGCAGACAGAAGAAGCCTTCCCCAGAAATTGCGCTACCCATGATCTGCAAACAAGGCTGCCGACCCCTCGTCGGGCAGTGCGCAGACGCGTGTCCCTCCTCCTTGCACAGCACACACAAGGGCTTGAACTTACACTGCGACTGGAAATGGCCAAGTCTCCCGCACTTGAAGCATTCCACCTCCGGGGCCTTCGGCACATCCTCCACTGGAATGGGTTCGTCCGCCGTACCCTTCGATCCAGGGAGGAGCGGCACCGTCAGGGGGGCGGAAGCTGCCCTGGGCCTCTTGGCGAGTGGATCCCCGTGGCCACCACCACAGTTAGGGTGATCCATTGGCTTCCGCTCCAACTCCCGCCGCCGCGCCTGCTCCTTCTTCTTCTTCTTTCTCTCCTGCTGCTGGATCCACCAGGGGGGAGGAGGACCCCAATCCCCCTCGCGCCCCACTTGCTCTTGGTAGCGGTCGGATCTACCACTTTGCCTCGCGCGCATCTCCTTCGACGCCTTCTCCCGCAGGTCTCTCTCCCGCCGCCGCTCCCCATCCTGGACCTCCATCGGCCTCTTCTCCATGCGCCGATCGCTCATCACCGCCGCTGCAAACGAAATGGGAAGCGAAGGAGGGGGGTGGGGCGAATGGATCTGGCGAGGTGAGCAAGGCGCCGCACCTCGTTTCTGGTTGCGGGAAACCCTAGCGAGGGGGTGAGGCAGCCGCGCCGCAGCCATAAATATGAGCCGTGGCTGGGCCTAGACCTAGGAAACGCTGGCGCGGGCCTATCCGGGCCAGTCGGCCCAGTAGTAACCAGGCCACCGCCCGCAGGCTGATGTGTGGGCCCCACTAGGCAAGACACACCCTCGCCACCCGTCCCAGGCACGGGGGCCGGCCCACGGCCCACTAGCCCGACCTCGGCCCCAGGCCCAGCAGCGCCAACCCTAGCTGGAACGCGTCGGAATAAGCCAAGTTCCATGGTGGCGACCGATGTCAGCGCGTCCAGATCGAGTCCGTGGCGGGTGTGTGCGTCTGTGCTGCATCGGGTCAGTCAGTTTGCATGTTGGTGCATGCGTGGGCACTCAGCTGCCGAGGGCTACATAGCCGGGCCATATTCAGTTCGTTAGCTGCTTGGTGCGTGAAGTTTGTTAGCTAGCTTTACGCATGGAGAGTTGTGAGTGGGCTCGGTCATTAGTGGATAAGCACCACAATGTAGTAGTGGCCGGAGTTCAGGCTAGTCAGTGCGTGCGTGGAGTTGTGGCTGGGTGTGTGTGCGGGTATAAAAAGCCCCACTGTGTACTGATGTAGTGCGCCGGTCTGTTGCCGCGCCACGGTGACGGTATGTGCCGAGCCGAGGAGGAGGGGGCTAAGGAAGATGTAGTCTTCGTCGGGATCGTGGTATGCGCCCGGTCGATGTGAGAGTTCTTTCAGGGTTGTGCTGCGTGTGTGCGTGTGCACCTTCATGTATGTGTGTTTGAGTAGTTGAGTTGAATAGAAGCCAACATATAGGCCGTTCGGCGGCCAGGGCGTTCGGCGCCGGAAAATTCTGTTCATCTTCTTCTACCTTCGTCCGGCGTTCGTCGCCGGAGGGCGGTTCGGCATATGTCGCCGGTGGGTTTGTCCCAACAGAACGCCCCCCTCTTTACATTCCTGGCCAGAACACAATTTTCAAATCTATATTTTCTCTTCGTGTACACACTCCCACCTTCCTCCCCATATCAGCAGGAAAAACAAATCATCCCAGGGGGTCCCTGCCAAGCATCCCCCCTTCTGCACTCCAGAAACCAGGTTTGCTTTCATCTACCTTCCTTGAATATATGCTGCTCATCCCGTTTCTGCTTGCCCATCTTGTTAATCTTGTTGATAACTAGGGTAAGATCGAAAAGGAGGTATGGGAAAAACATCGTCCATTCCTGCTGACAAAACCAGAGAGAGAAAAATGCAGTTACCTGATGAAATAGCAGAAGATTCGATTGATAGCGAGAGGACAGTAAGCAATGATTTTGTGGGGATCGCATACTGTGGCAGCCAAGCCGAAGATGACGACCTGGAAGCAGATTTTGCTATGGAATTAGCTGCTATCGGACGGAAGCAAGCAAGATCTGATGGGCATGGTTATACCGATGGCCATGAGATTGATTCTCTCTCCCATGCTGGGAGGGTTGTTGTCAGCCCAGAATCTTTACCAGTAGCACAACCCGGAGACTATGTAGATATACCTCTCCCTAAGTGGCTAAAGGATATAGATTCAGGAGCAGGAATGTCGACAGCTGTTAAACAATTTCGAAAAGATGAGAAGCAGTATGACAAGGTTAGTGTACCCATGTTCTTCTGTGCTCTTTCCACTAACAATTTTTGTTGTGTGCTAATCCCTAATCACCTCATAGCATATGGAATGTTTACATCATGAGCACTCAGACCAAATGATAAATTATTAAGATTCACAAAGATGTGTCTTAATTGAGTTATCTTATAAATTTTTGATCTTTTGCGTCCAAATAACATTCTGCATATCTGAAACAAGACATGGGGCACATTGATATCATGTTATTATAGAATTCTCTTGTGTACTGAATGGTTAAAATAATTAAAACCCACACAACCCTAGATCAGTAGATCGGATGACGGCGGCATTATTGTGTCGTTTCCCTCTTGTGGCGTCATTCTTGGAGGTGTACACGGGCTCGAGGGACCAGTGGATGGAATAATTGGTGGAGCGGTGATTCATCCTGCACATTAATGGTGGCGTTTCTCGGCGGCGTGGCGCAGTGGAGACTCGGCGCCCAATGTGTGGCGAGGGACTCGCGCAGGAGGATGACGTTATCAGGCGTCGTGGTGGCGTCGATGGCAAAGAGGCCAGGCAAGGTGGTGCAGTAGTACAACACTGAAGATGGATTGGTGGTAGGTGGCTACGGCGGCCTCATACCCGGCAGGCGTCCTGGTTGAGGAGTGCGCCGGACTGGTAGGTGCCCCATACCCGGCAGGCGTCCTGGTTGGGACCTCAGGTCTTAGATGTTTAGGTTTGGCTGCGATGTCTGTTTTGGTATTAGGCCCAGACTATCAGCACCCCTTCATCAATTGGATAGGAGTAGCGAAAGTTGTTGCTTAGACGGTGGCTTTAGTCTCTTGTTGTATGACTTTGTAAGGTCTTGTGAGAATAATTAATAAAGTGGCCGTATGCATCGCCCAGATGCAGAGACCGGGGGTCCTCCTCCTTTTCTAAAAAAAAAATTTAAAACCCACACGACTAATCATGTGACGTTTGACAATCTGATGCCATAATTTCAAAAAAGTGGTTATACCACTTTTCAAGAAAAAAAGTGGGTATACCATGAATTTATTTTACACTCTATTTCCAGATAGAGTGTAATTTATATTCGAGAAAATGCTAATAATACAACCCAACACTAGACAACCCATGAGTTGCAAAGTAAGAAGGCGGGCCCATTACCCGCAATGCACGCATCTAGCATCGTGCAAATTTACTAAAAAAACCTGACAGATAAAGTTTGAAAGAAAACATCCAGACCAGACCTTCATATTAGTCCAGCGTTCAAAAGTATCAGAGTGTAAGGTAGTAGTATGGAACAAGTCTTACTTATTCCGCAGCTTCCGCAGTTTCCCGATCGCCGGCAAGAGTGTGTTGTTAAGGTCCATGTTTTGCAGTTGTCTACGAGCAAGCATATGCAGGGACAGAAACCATGTGAAGCCAGTGGACTTGAGCAATCGCATGTCTCTACCACATCAAATGATGATCCTCATAGTGGTGATTAGGATTTTTGGTGGATTTTTTCAAACCTGTCATTAAGCACGAGCTTTCATTGTCTTGTAAGTTTGTTTATACTAGTTTATGGAACAGATCATACTACCATAGTGTTATTGTGTTTGTAATCTTTTTTTTCCTTTAATATTTTTCAGAAGCATATACAACGCTGAAGTACCTTTTAGGGTATTGAAATCATAGAAGGCACTGATTATATGGGTGAAATATTGGGCTTTGCTTGAGGTAGTACTAAACACTCTAGTAATTTGTTGGTTCTGTTATTAGTAAATATTCTATTATTGCAAAAATATATTTTACTCTCCATTATTAGTGTTGATTTTAAGGTCTAGTTGAATTTCCTGGAATGTCTATTGATCTTTGTTACAAGATTTTGGTTCTTTTGCTCATGGATCTTGGGTACGACACAAAGCCAATGGACGAGGAAGAACACTTCGACATCCCAAAGACTTGGATGTATTTTTCAATTCATGTAAGGGTGTTTTAGTAAGATATGTGCTACTTAATATCTGGTCTTTCGCATTTTTGCAAAAATAGATAAAACTCGGATGACTTTTTTGTGTTGTGGTACTCGGATGACTCTAAGTTGTATGTTTTATGGATAGAGTGTCTAAGGTTGATAAACATTTTTTTCTTTATAAAAAAGTGGGTACACTACTTTCTATGAAAAAAAGGCAGGCCCATTACCCGCAACGCACACAAGTAGCATCGTGCGAATTATATAAAAAACTGACAGAGGGAGTCTGGAAGAAAACATCCAGACCAGACCTTCAAATTAATTGTGTGTCAGAATGATCAGAGCGTAAGGTGGTACTATGGAACAAGTCTTAAGATTTCGCAGCTTCCGCAGTTTCACGATCGCCGGTGAGAGTGTGCCGTAAAGGTCCATGTTTTCCAGTTGTCTATGAGCAAGCAGATGCATGGAGAGAAACCATGTGACCCCAGTGGACTTGAGCAATCTCATGTGTCTACCACATCACATGATGAGCCTCATAATGGTGATTAAGATTTTTGGATGGATTTTTTCAAACATGCCATTAAGCACGTGCTTGCATTATTGTCTTGTAAGTTCATACATACTAGTTTATGGAACAAATCATACTACCATATTATTATTCTTATTGTAATCTGTTTTTCCTTTAATATTGTCCTCTAATGACGTGCCATGTGGTAATAGATATCCATAGTACTATGTTAGAACTGTTTCCTATAGTAATAATTTGTCAGGATTTTAGGAAGCATGTCTTAGCAACTTGTAGACAAAGTTTTGATCTAATTAAGTGTCATGTGGTAATAGTTTGCCATAGTACTATGTTAGGATTGTTTGCTATAGTAGTATGTTTGACATTTTGTAGCAACTTGTGCTAAAAGTTTTCATCTAGTCTAGTTATACGTGTTACGAGCTTTCCATTATATATTTTTTGGGATAGTTTGTTATAGTAGTAAGTTAGTATAGTTTGCTATAATAGAATTCATTCCACACCATGTGTATGCATGTCACTTTAAATTGGCTATTAAGTGAGCAATTCATGCATGTATGACATATGATGTTTAATCTTCATTTGACCATTCATTCATATTGTTTTGATCCTTCCCTTATGTTGAGAGTATGGGCAACAACTGTGCAAGGCAGCTTATTGGATTCTGAATGACAACTACCTTTGTTCTTTTCGTTTTGAGTTGTGACAATTTTTCGTGTACTTCCCATTTTCAGTTTTCTCTTTGATATATGATTTGCACATCCTAGTATGAACAATGGTGGGTAGGATTATCATGAAATATGAAGTTTGATGTTTTGACCAATAAGGTAGTTGTTGTGTTTTCCCTACTTTTTCCCTTAGTTTTCAGGGTTTCAGTCATCATAAGGTTTTGGTTCTATTGATTCGCACGATTGCCCACATAAAATTTTGTGCTATATTGGTGGTCTTCATCGTGTGCACGGTGAGCACACAATTCTCGCCGCACAATCGTGTGGGTTGGAACAAATCATACTACCATAGTGTTATTGTGTTTGTAATCTATTTTTTCTTTCATATTTTTCAGAAGCATAAATGACAACTAAAGTAGCTTTAGGGTATTGAGATCATAGAAGTCATGATTATAAGGGTGAAGAATGTTGGGCTTTGCTTGAGGTACTACTAAACACTCTAGTGATTTGTAGGTTCTGTTATTAGTAAATATTCTATTATTGCAATATATATTTTACTCTCCATTATTAGTGTTTATTTTAAGGTCTAGTTGATTTTCCTAGAATGTCTATTGATCTTTGTTGCGAAATTTTGGTTCTTTTGCTTATGGATCTTGTTTTCGGCACGCTGACGATGGATGAGGAAGAAGACTTCGGCACCCCAAAGACTTGGATGTATTTTTAAATTCATGTAAGGGTGTTTTAGTAAGATATGTGCTACTTAATATATGGTCTTTGGCATTTTTGCAAAAAATAGATATAACTTGGATGACTTTTTTGTGTTGTGGAACTCCGATGACTGTAAGTTGTATATCTTATGGATAGTGTGACTAAAGTGGATATACCACTTTTCTTTAGAAAAAAAATGTGTATACCACTTTCTAAGAAAAAAAGTGGGTATACCACGAGTGTATTTTACACTATTTTTTTATTTTGAGATAGAGTGTAATTTATACACTAGGAAAACGCTACTAGTACAACCCAACACTATACAACCCATGAGTTGCAAAGGAGGAAGGCAAGCCCATTACCCACAACACACACATGTAGCATCGTGCGAATACTCTAAAAATCCGACAGAGGGATTTGGAAGAAAACATCCAGACCAGACCTTCATATTAATCATGTGCCCGAACAGGTCGAAGCATAAGGTAGTAGTATGGAACAAGTCTTACAGATTTCGCAGCTTCCGAGCTTTCCCGATCGCCAGCGAGCGTGTGTTGTCAAGGGCCATGCTTTGCAGTAGTCTACGAGCAAGCAGATGCAGGCAGAGAAACCATGTGAAGCCAGTGGACTTGAGCAATCGCATTTCTTAACTACACCACATGATGAGCCTCATAGTGGTTATTAAGATTTTTGGATGGATTTTTTCAAACCTATCATTAAGCACGTGCTTGCATTTTCTTGTAAGTTCGTACAAACTAGTTTATGGAACAAACCATAATACCATAGTGTTATTTTCTTTGTAATCTATTTTTCTTTTAATATTTTCAGAAGCATATATGATAACTAAAGTAGCTTTTAGGGTATTGAGATCATGGAAGGCACTGGGTGAAGAATGTTGGGATTTGCTTGAGGTAGTACTAAACACTCTAGTAATTTGTTGGTTGTATTATTAGTAAATATTACATTATTGCAAAATATATTTTACTCTCCATTATTAGTGTTGATTTTAAAGTCTAGCTGTATTACTTGGAATGTCTATTGAACTTTGCTGGGAGATTTTGGTTCTTTTGCTCATGGATCTTGGTTACGGCATGTCGCCAATGGATCTTGGTTACTTGGAATGTCTATTGAACTTCGACTCCCCAAGACTTGGAAGCATTTTTTAATTCATGTAAGGGAGTTTTAGTAGGATATGTTCTACTTAATATATGATCATTCGCATTTTCGCAAAAATATATAAAACTTGGATGACTTTCTGTGTTGTGTAATTCCAATGACTGTATGTCGTCTGTTTTATGGATAGTGACTAAAGTAGATATACCACTTTTTGTTTTTTTAAGTGGGTATACCACTTTCTTAGAAAAAAGTGGGTATCCCACAAGTGTATTTTACAATCTCTTTTTTGAGATAGAGTGTATTTATACTCGAGGAAAATTCTACAACTACAGACCAACACTAGACAACCCATGAGTTGCAAATGAGGAAGGCAGGTCCATTACCCGGAACGCACACATGTGGCATTGTGCGAATTCACTAAAAATCTGACCGAGGGAATCTGGAAGAAAAATCCATACCAGACCTTCATATTAATCATGTGTCCGAACGGATCGGAGCGTAAGGTATTAGTATGGAACAACTCTTACAGATTCTGCAGCTTCCGCAGTTTCCCGATCGCAGGTGAGAGTGTCCCGTCAAGATCCATATTTTGCAGTTGTCTACGAGCATGCAGATGCAGAGAGACGAACCATGCGAAGCCAGTGGACTTTAGTAATCGCATGTGTCTACCAAATCACATGGTGACCCTTATAGTGGTGATTGAGATTTTTGGATGGATTTTTTCTAACATGTCATTAAGCACGTGCTTACATTGTCTTGTAAGTTCGTACGTAATAGTTTATGGAACAAATCATACTACCATAGTGTTATTTGTTTGCAATCTGTTTTCCCTTTAATATTTTTCAGAAGCATATATGTCTACTGATGTAGCTTTTAGGGTATTGAGATCATAGAAGGCACTGATTATATGGGTGAAGAATGTTGGGCGTTGCTTGAGGTACTACTAAACACTCTAGTAATTTGTTGGTTCTGTTATTAGTAAATATTCTATTATTGCAAAATATACGCACTCTCAATTATTAGTGTTGATTTTAAGGTCTAGTTGAATTTCTTGGAATGTCTATTGAACTTTGTTCCGAGATTTTGGTTCTTCTGCTCATCGAACTTGGTTACGGCACACCGCCAATGGACAAGGAAGAAAACTTCTGACACCCCAAAGACTTGGATGTATTTTTCAATTCATGCAAGAGTGTTTTAGTATGGTATGTGCTACTTAATATATTGTCTTTTGAATTGTTGCAAAAATAGATAAAACTTGAATGATTTTTTGTCTTGTGGAACTCCGATGACTTTAAGTTGTATGATTTATGGATAGTGACTAAAGTGGATATACCACTCTTCTTTTTAAAGAAGTGGGTATACCACTTTCTAAGAAAAAAAGTAGGTATACCACGAGTGTATTTTACACTCTCCTTTCTTAGATAGAGTGTAATTTATACTCGAGGAAAATGTTACTAGTACAGCCCAACACTAGACAACCCATGAGTTGCAAAGAAGGAAGGCAAGCCCATTAGCCGCAACGCACACATGTAGCATCATGTGAATTCTCTAAAAATCTGACAGAGGGAGTCTGGAAGAAAACATCCATACCAGACCTTCATATTAATCTTGTGTCCGAACGGATCGGAGCGTAAGGTAGTAGTACGGAACAAGTTTTACAGATTCCGTAGCTTCCGCAGTTTCCCGATCGCCAGCGAGAGTGTGCCGTCAAGGTCCATGTTTTCAAGTTGTCTACGAGCAAGCAGAATCAGGGAGAGAAACCATGTGAAGCCACTGGACTTGAGCAATCGCATGTGTCTACTACATCACATGATGAGCCTCATAGTGGTGATTAAGATTTTTGGATGGATTTTTTTCTAAACTGTCATTAAGCACGTGCTTGCATTGTCTTGAAAGTTCGTACGTACTAGTTTATGGAACAAATCATACTACCATAGTGTTATTATGTTTGTAATTTGTTTTTCCTTTAATATTTTTCAGAAGCACATATGACGACTCAAGTAGCTTTTTGGGCATTGAGATCATAGAAGTCACTCGTTATGTTGGTGCATAATCTTGGTTATGCTTGAGGTAGTACTATACACTCTAGTAGTTTGTTGGTTCTGTTATTAGTAAATATTCTACTATTGCAAAATATATTCATTTTGCTCTCTTATCTTTGTAGCAAGATTTTGGTTCTTTTGCTCATGGGTCTTGGTTACAGCATGCCGGCGATGGATGAGGAAGAAGACTTCGACACCCCACAGACTTGGTGTATTTTTCAATTCATGTAATGGTGTTTTAGTAAGGTATGTGTTACTTAATATATGTTCTTTGGCTTTTTGCAAAAATAGATAAAACTCCGATGACTTTTTTGTGTTCTGGAACTCCAATGACTATAAGTTGTATGTTTTATGGATAGAGTGACTAAAGTGGATATAAATTTTTTTTCTTCAAAAAAGTGGTTATACCTATTTTTAAGAAAAAAAAGTGGGTATACCATGAATTTATTTTACACTCTTTTTTTCAGATACAGTGTAATTTATATTCGAGGAAAATGCTACTAAACCAACCTAACACTAGATAAACCATGAGTTCCGAAGTAGGGGTCCATTACCCACAACTCACACATGTAGCATCGTGCAAATTCTCTAAAACGACAAATAAAGTCTGGAAGAAAACATCCATGAGATATGGAAAAAACATCGTCCATTCCTGTTGACAAAACCAGAGAGAGAAAAATGGAGCTACCTGATGAAATAGCAGAAGATTCGATTGATAGTGAGATGACCGTAAGCAATGATTCTGTGGGGATCGCATACTATGGCAGCCAAGCCGAAGATGACGACCTAGAAGCAGATCTTGCTATGGTATTACCTGCTATCGGACGGAAGCAAGCAAGATCTAACGGGCATGGTTATACCGATGGCCATGAGATTGATTCTACCTCCCATGCTGGGAGGGTTGTTATCAACCCAGAATCTTTACCAGTAGCACAACCCGGAGACTATGTAGATATACCTCTCCCTAAGTGGCCAAAGGATATAGACTCAGGAGCAGGAATGTAGACGGCTGTTAAACAATTTCGAAAAGATGGGAAGCAGTATGACAAGGTTAGTGTACTCATGTTCTTCTATGCTCTTTCCACTAACAATTTTTGTTGTGTGCTAATCCCTAATCATCTCATAGCATATGGAGTGTTTACGTCATGAGCACTCACACGAAATGATAAATTATTAAGATTCACAAAGATGTGTTTTAATTGAGTTATATTATAAATTTTTGATCTTTTGCATCCAAATAATATTCTGTATATGTGAAACAAGACAAGGGACACATTGGTATCATGTTATTATAGAATTCTCTTGTGTACTGAATGGTTAAAATAATTAAAACCCACTCGACCAATCATGTGACGTTTGACAATCTGATGCCATAATTTCAAAAAAAAGTGGTTATACCACTTTTTAAGAAAAAAAATGTGGGTATACGATGAACTTATTTTACTCTCTATTTTCAGATAGAGTGTAATTTATATTCGAGAAAATGCTAATAATACAACCCAACACTAGACAACCCATGAGTTGCAAACTAGGAAGGCGGGCCCATTACCCGCAATGCACGCATGTAGCATCGTCCAAATTTACTGAAAAACCCCGACAAATAAACTCTGGAAGAAAACATCCAGATTAGACCTTCATATTAGTCGAGCGTTCGAATGTATCAGAGAGTAAGGTAGTGTTATGGAACAAGTCTTACTTATTCCGCAGCTTGCGCAGTTTCCCGATCGCCGACAAGAGTGTGTTGTTAAGGTCCATGTTTTGCAGTTGGCTACGAGCAAGCATATGCAGGTAGAGAAACCATGTGCAGCCAGTGGACTTGAGCAATCGCATGTCTCTACCACATCAAATGATGATCCTCATGGTGGTGATTAGGATTTTTGGTGGATTTTTTTCAAACGTGTCATTAAGCACGGGCTTTCATTGTCTTGTAAGTCAGTTTGTACTAGTTTATGGAACAAATCATACTACCATAGTGTTATTGTGTTTGTAATCTTTTTTTTCCTTTAATATTTTTCAGAAGCATATACAACGATGAAGTACCTTTTAGGGTATTGAGATCATAGAAGGCACTGATTATATGGGTGAAATATTGGGCTTTGCTTGAGGTAGTACTAAACACTAGTAATTTGTTGGTTCTGTTATTAGTAAATATTCTATTATTGCAAAATATATTTTACTCTCCATTATTAGTGTTGATTTTAAGGTCTACATGAATTTCCTGGAATGTCTATTGATCTTTGTTGCGAGATTTTGGTTCTTTTGCTCATGGATCTTGGTTACGACACAAAGCCAATGGACGAGGAAGAACACTTCAACACCCCAAAGACTTGGATGTATTTTTCAATTCATGTAAGGGTGTTTTAGTAAGATATGTGCTACTTAATATCTGGTCTTTCGCATTTTTGCAAAAATAGATAAAACTCGGATGAATTTTTTGTGTTGTGGTACTCCGATGACTGTACGTTGTATATCTTATGGATAGAGTGACTAAAGTGGATATACCACCTTTCTTTAGAAAACATTGTGTATACCACTTTCTAAGAAAAACGTGGGTATACCACGAGTGTATTTTACACTATTTTTTTATTTTGAGATAGAGTATAATTTATACACTAGGAAAACACTACTAGTACAACCCAACAGTATACAACCCATGAGTTACAAAGGAGGAAGGCAAGCCCATTACCGCAACACACACATGTAGCATCGTGCAAATTCTCTAAAAATCCGACAGAGGGATTTGGAAGAAAACATCCAGACCAGACCTTCATATTTATCATGCGCCCGAACAAGTCGAAGCATAAGGTAGTAGTATGGAACAAGTCTTACAGATTTCGCAGCTTCTGCGGTTTCCCGATCGCCAACGAGAGTGTGTTGTCAAGGGCCATGCTTTGCATTAGTCTACGAGCAAGAAGATGCAGGGAGAGAAACCATGTGAAGCCAGTGGACTTGAGCAATCGCATTTCTTAACCACACCACATGATGAGCCTCATAGTGGTTATTATGATTTTTGGTTGGATTTTTTCAAACCTATCATTAAGCACGTGCTTGCATTGTCTTGTAAGTTCGTACAAACTAGTTTATGCAATAAACCATAATACCATAGTGTTATTTTCTTTGTTATCTATTTATCTTTTAATATTTTTCAGAAGCATATATGATAACTAAAGTAGCTTTTAGGGTATTGAGATCATGGAAGGCACTAGTTGTATGGGTGAAGAATGTTGGGATTTGCTTGAGGTAGTACTAAACACACTAGTAATTTGTTGGTTGTATTATTAGTAAATATTACATTATTGCAAAATACATTTTACTCTCCATTATTAGTGTTGATTTTAAAGTCTAGCTGTATTACTTGGAATGTCTATTGAACTTTGGTGCGAGATTTTGGTTCTTTTGCTGATGGATCTTGGTGACGGCATGCCGCCAATGGATGAGGAAGACGACTTCGACTCCCCAAGACTTGGAAGCATTTTTTTAATTCATGTAAGGGAGTTTTAGTAGGATATGTTCTACTTAATATATTATCGGTGTACAAAAGTAGGGGCACTCCCTTTTACCCCTTTACTTGTGCACGGGCAGTCAGGGTCACGCCTACGGCCGCACTGGGCAGGGCAGAAGAGGGAAGCCGAAGCGTAAGACAACCGAGGCAACACCAAGACCAGAAACACTAAAGAGCAAGAGGGCGAGGTGGACTCCGCCGGCAAGACCCTTGCCGGGACGGCCTCCTCAACCCCGGCAAGAGGCTTACCGGGGCAACTTGCCAGACGCCAACGAAGCGCGCCACCCTTGAGCCCAAGGGTTCCAAACGCCGCCAACAACTACATTGGAACCAAGGCTCAGGAGGCACCTCCGTGGTGGCATGCAGATCTTTGTCAAGATCATACACACACGAGATCAGATGAAGACCAGAAGACGACGACCCTCGGCGGGATCCTAGCCGAGGAAACCCACAAGACCCCCGGCGAGATTCTTGCCGAGGACGACCACGACGCCACGGCAAGACCCTTGCCGAGGACAACAGCGGGGCTGCAGCCAGGCCCACGCCTGCCAAGACTCCACCACCGTCCCCATGCAGCTGCTAGCTCAACCAGCTGGGCAGGCACCTACATGGCGACGAGCAGCCTCTACACCGACCCAGCAAGCACCTGTGTGGTAGCATGCAGATCTTCATGAAGGCTCCACCACCGCGCCAGCCCAGCAGCCAGCCAACGTGGCGCCACAACGCCTCGTCAGTCCGGACGCGTGTCGAAGCCAGGCGAGGCGGCGACAGCTGGGACGTGCTTCCTTACCGTCCCCGATAAAGCAAGAGGGGCACGTCGGCAGCGCATTAAATGCGTTTGTCCGACGGTGCCAGAGGATAGACTCATCCACTGTACACCTTTCCACCTCCTGTGTGCCACTGTGGCAACCCCTTTTTCCTATAAAAGGAGCCCCGAGGCGACCAGGAGAAGGATTCGGATCTTTTGGGCAAGTCACACCCCGTAGCTAGCTCAAGAACACAAGAACACTCAAATACATCCACCAAAGCAGGACTAGGGTATTACGCATCTTCGCGGCCCGAACCTGGGTAAATGATCCGCGTGCTTCCTGTCAGACCCGCTCTTTGCACAACCCCGCGCCCGCCAACCGTAGAAGGGATCCCAGTGATTCCATAGGTGTCGATTTCCCCCGACATCTTTGGCGCGCCGGGTAGAGGGCGTAGTTGTGAAAATCTGGTCTAGCGGTTAGCCTAGCAGTTCTTCATCGCCATGGCTCCCAAGAAGAAGACGATCACGGTGATCGGTTCAT
>NW_025229789.1:0-19091 GCF_018294505.1 Triticum aestivum | reverse complement strand
ATGGTGGCAAAAATTTGATGCAGTAGTAATTGAGCTTCAATAATGTTGGATATGATTCACAAATTTGCAAATGCAAAAAGTAGACCAAGCAAGAAGGGGTACACGGGAACACACACGCAAATAGATAGATGGGATTGTGCAAACCAAAAATTGAGCCAAAATGTGGAATCCACGAAAATGCTCTTGTTGCACAATACACGAGAGACGCTAGCACGATTGCACAATAGGCGGATACGGAACTTGTGCACAATCTACTAGGCAAAAATGCAACGATCTTGATCCCAAGTATGTTATATGTATGGTATTTCGGTACTATGATCCAAGATGATCCGATATGACAATCTCAATGTAGTATGATGCTATGGTTCTTGCTCATAAGTTATTTGCTTATCTTTCCTCTTTGCTTAAAAGCTTGGGTGGCTCTTTCACTTTTGAGCTCTTTTCTCATGCAAAACTTCACGAACCAAGATAGCAATTGTGTATGCAATGACAACTTTGTGACACATAAGTTGATGCCAAGATATGCACCACGCTGGTATGATATGTATGCTATGGCGTATGATCACTAATGTGCACAAGTCACGTTGCCAGCAATACTCAATGGCTAGTCTCGATGGGTAAGCTACGCAAAAGTAAGGCCATGTGGGGTAGCAATGCAATTGCGAGGTATGACAAAGAAGTCGTCGATGTTACCGTCCTTGGCGATGACGAGGCCCTTGCGAAGATGTGCCGTGGTGATGATGAAGTTGAACCGTACCTAAATAGCCGAAACACAATAGGACACGGGAGCCACAACTCAAAATCTCAAGGACCAAAACATGTCAAAATCATCATAGGAGGTATTGTGGAAGATGGTGGTGTATGTGGGTTTGGAAGAGGTGGTGGAAAGTGGGGTTGTGGTGGCGGCCGAACTGAAAATTTCAGTTTCGTCAGAGTTTCACGGACGTCCGGTTTTTACGGTCGTCGGACGTCCGGCAGGGTCCTGTCGTCCGGTACCTGGGGAAATTCGGGCACGGGATGAACTGCGCGATTTCGGGGTGGAGGAGGATGTTGAGGTCGAAATCGAGCGGACTGGTGGATGGAAAAGGGTGGGGACGGTGGCGAAAGCTAGATCCACACGTAGCAACTCAAATCAATGGACCAAATCCAACAAAATCTCAACTCACCAACAAATCATAAAAAAATTTGGGGCTATTTTTGGTGGGGAATTTTTGAATTTAGGACGAAAACAACAAAATCAAGATAGAAAACATGGGGTAGGGACTCCAAAAACGTGATCAACGTGGCTCATGATACCAAGATGATGTAGGGCGGAACCCTATGTGGACGATCTTTCACGTTTGGAGTGGATCCTACGGAGAACACGACGAACGAGCGGAAAAACACAAGGAAAAACACGGGGAGGAACGAGAGAAACTCTAAACCGACAAGTAATCAATCACACAAGGGCTAGATCATCGAACACATAAGGTGGCACAAGATTGAAAACCAACAAAGGAAAGATACAAAGGTAGTCGTTCTTCTTTGTGAGGAGGTCTTGGTTGTCTTCCCTTGAATGGGTCTTGAATCCGCTTGGGGGATCTTCTCCGAAGAGGTCGTGAGCTCCGAGGAGAAGTAACCAAGTGGATGAGCAAGGCTCTCACACAAAATATGAGCTAAACCAATGCTAACCCTCGCTAGGAGGTGGGAGAGACCTATTTATAGTCGTAGTGCAAATAGGAGTCAAGGTGAAGGGGTACAAGGGCTTCTGCCCGAGGGTGTGGTCACTCAGGTGTCGGACGTCCGGAAGGCGTCGCACGTCCGGGGCTTCGGGACGGTCCGGACGTCCGGGGCTGTCGGACTTCCGTAGTTTCGGCTCGGGTGCTGGTCGCCCGGTCGTCCGGTGGCTTTGGTCTTCCGTTAATTTCCTCTAGGGTGCGCAGCTGCCGGACGTCCGAAGGGCGTCGGTCGTCCGGGGCCCTGGGAGTCGTCGGACGTCCGGGTATGGCCGGTCGTCCATGACCTGTAGCTCTGTCCTGTCTTCCTTCCCTCGCTGCAGCATCTCCCAAGGCTCGGACGTCCGGGACCGGCCGGTCGTCCGGTGCCTGTAGCTTCACAAATGGCCCTTCTTCTTTATGTCCATGCTTGGCATCCTTGCCACCTTGGCCATTGGGTGTAGCTGTCCCGTGGCTCTCCTCCAGGTACCTGATCACACACGGAGTGTCTATATGAGGTAGTAGCCAAGTCTCGTGAGTAGAGAGAGGAAGTTCGGAGAGGAGCGAGTTCACCTTATCTTCGATAGCCTTCGCTCTCGCTCTTGTCATGGGTCCAAGTGGTGTTGAGGGGGAGGTAGGTACGTCCATGGGGATGAGCGAGGGATGCTCCGCATCACGTATGATGACATGTCATCGTCTTGCTCGATGAAGAGTGGGTTGGTAGAGGTACTCGGCCTATCCATCATTCCAAGCAAAATGTGAGTGGTACAAGGAGAAGAACTTATACCAATGTACCTTGACTGATGTTGATGATGAATCAAGTTCACTCAAATGCGGACAATGAAATAGCACTATTGGTACCAATTCTTGTCGGTTCTCACACCTACACAAGTAAAAGCTTATGGTGGAGCTTGGTTAGGATGGTGGCACAAAATTTGATGCAATTGAAAGTGAGATTCAATAATGTTGGAAAAGATTCACAAATTTGCAAATGCAACAAGTAGACCAAGAAAGTAGTGGTACACGGAAACACACATGCAAATAGATAAATGGGATTGTGCGAACCAAAAGTGAGCCAAAATGTGGAATCCACGAAAATGCTCTTATTGCACAATACTAGAGAGACGCTAGCACGATTGCACAATAGGCAGATACGGAGCTTGTGCACAACCTACTAGGCAAAAATGCAACGATCTCTATCCCAAGTTTGCTATATGTATGGTATTTCGGTGCTATGATCCAAGATGATCGAGTATGACAATCTTAATGTAGTATGATGCTATGGTTATTGCTTATAAGCTCTTGGCTTATCTTTCCTCTTTGCTGAAAAGCTTGTGTGGCTCTTTCACTTTTGAGCTCTTTTCTCATGCAAAACTTCACGAACCAAGATAGCAATTGTGTTTGCGATGACAACATTGTGACACAAAAGTTGATGCCAAGATAAGCACCACGGTGGTATGGTATGTTGATAGAGGCGAGGGTGTCCCGATCTTTCGATGAGATGATAACTATCGATTTGGTGGAGACAACTTTGACGATCCGACCACAAACGTGCACGATGTTGCGCCTTAGCAATTGCTAAACCAACTCCGAGAGGTTATTGACCACGCTGGAGCACGATCAACCTGACCACGAAGGTCTATTCCTGCAAGCAATCGAAGAACGAGCAAGAATATGATAAAGCAATCTGAATATTGCGAATATATATGAAGTATTGATAATGGTGGGGATCCGTAAGTGGTCTTGGTCTGGTCGTTGGACACAAACGAAGTACACGAAGTTGCAATGGCTAACTTTTAACTAAACAAATCCCTAGGAAAAAGCTACTAGATGGATCTACTTATATAGGAGCAAGGGGTGGCGGCCAAGGAGGTGGGAGGACGTCCCAAGGCAGCCTAAAACTAACCCTAGGTCGTACAAGGCTCATGGGCCCAAGTGGAGGTGATGCAACACCTTTGGGCTTGTAGTTTGACTCGGATTCTGCTGCAACGTCAGATTGTTTCGTCCGTAACTCAACGCACCGGACGAATTTGAAGGTGAATCCAATTGGGATGGAAAGAGCACGAAATCTAGTTTCCAACAAAAAAAGAATCACCCAATTCTGACTCCGTATGAAAAAGTTGTTGGCGTTTTGAGTCAGGTATGTCTGTGCAGTCCGAATCTGAATCCAGAACGTGAGAGACTTGGACTCTATCTTCTCTTGGCCCAAAAGTGACGTGAGAGGACTTTTTGAACACAACCTAAACATCTCCTTTTCCCTTATCTTCATATGTGGATTGTACAAATGTCCCATACACCTGCAATTAGACAAAACACAAAAGTGTGTGAAGTATTTTTGTTCTGGATAACATAAATAGACTATTGAATAGTTTGCATTAGAAATCACCTGACAAATATGCATGTATGCAATATTTTTGGTCGTATCCAAGGTATTCATGTCCTCATCATCCTCCCCTTTTTGAAAACAAAGCCGTCCTCGGCATTGCTTAATCTGAAATGTGGCTAACAAAAGAGACAACGTGTACATGTTGTATATTTATATGTCATCTATTTTAACTTCCCTTGATTTTTGCACATATGTCACATGTATACATGAGTAACTTTCATTGTTCATAAAATCTAAAGCCAAAAAATTATCACAAGAAGTAGAAGGCATGAAAATATTGCAACTCAGTTTGCACATATAAGTGAAGCTCTTATTCACTTCAAAAGATTGGCAATGTTCATCATTAAACCATCCTAACTTCGATGAATAAACCTTACTTGCATCAAATTTACATGCTACAACATGCTTAAATAAGCAAACATGCAATAAGTCATTGGACACAGAATCATCATCAAGATTAGAGGTCATATCAAAATGATTAAACAATGGTTCTTTTGCATCAACAGTTAATTCAATGGGTGCACTCAAAATTGTTGATATTTCAGTTGTTTGATCACATGACGCATTCATGACAGTAACAAGAGTCTCTAAAATAGGTAGTGTGCTCAAATCAATAGGTAACTCAACACATGATGCATTCAAGTTAACTAGGCATGCTTCATTCTCATGTGAAGTTATATCATCAAGACCTTTACTGTTACCTCGCAGAGATGTAGCTGATGTAGGTACGGACGTTGACAATGTACCATACTCTTGAGATGATATTGCGCTCACAATCCGAGGTGGGGCTTCTCTAGTAGGTGCAATAGTGGAGTAACCAACCGGCGGTGGTGAGCATGAACTGGAATAGTAGTTGTTGTAGTCACCCAATGCATCCTCCTGTATTTGTCTCTCAAAGGTACAAGCACGGACATACATACCAGTAATGCAACGAGGAATATACTGAAATCTTGCCTGAATATCATGGTTCAAACCACCAAAAAATCTATTCATTGTATCATCCTCAGATTCTTCTATGTCACAATGATACATATAAGATTTGAACTCTTGGTAGTAAGCATGAACAGTGTTACTGCCTTGTTTTAATTGCTCCAATTTGCACGCAATTCACGACAATAGTAAGGAGGAAAAAATTGTTGTCTCATTACAACTTTCAAAACTTTCCAAGTTGTGGGTTGGTTATGAATGTTTTTCTTACAATGTACACTCCACCAAACAGAAGCAAAACCAGTAAATGCTCTAATGGTAGCTCGTACTCTCTCAAGTTCAGAAAAATCATGGTGACTAAAAACTTGTTCTACTTCAAGCTCCCAAGCTAGATAAATAGCAGGATTAAATCTAGCCTCAAATGATGGTAAAGAGATAACCTGACCATATGCTTGTGTGTGTTGTCCCAACTCTCGTGATGGTGAAGATGTGTCCGTCATCCAAGAACTTCTATCTCTGGAACCTGTCATGATTAGTAGAAATAAGAACCAAAATTCGAGAATAATGTTCCTATGAACTACTAGGATGTGGTTGTAAAGTGCTCACAGTAAAGCAAATATCAATATCTTACAAGTTCTTACCATGCGGCAGGTGGTGACAGGCAACCAGCGGTGTCAAATAACTTCGAAGATTGTGTAAAACGATTGCCAGGGGAACGTACGTATACATGGTGTAGAAATATGTGGAGCTGGGTTGGCTATATATGGTAGCAAAAGATTAGCAATAATCAATTCAGAGATGCAATGTTGAATAAACGCTCAACGACGGTACTGTGTTGGTCCTAGGCTAGACCAAACTAGAGACGCGAGCCTAGAACACTAATGAGGTCACGTCGTAGCACAACTAGCATCAATAAAGGATATGAAGTAGCTCTGGACAGCAAGATATAAGTGAAGATCACAATAGCAGTAGACCAATTTAGAAGCTGATGTTGAGGTGCCAAATACTGAACTAGTTTCTGCAACTATTTAGATGCGGCTCGTCACTAGCTTTCATTTGAGTACTCGCGGAGCCAAAAGAGACTTCATATGAGGAAGTTATGCCTGTTTTACTAAACAGTGCACAAAACAGATTCCAATCCGAATTCAACTACGAGATTGAGTCTAAGTAGATCCGAATTTTGTTTTTTTTTCTCCTCTCTTTTTTTTCTCACACTTTTTTTTCTTTTCCTTTCTTTTTTTTCTCTGACTTTTTTTTTACTTTTTTTTCTCTCGTTTTTTTTTCTCTATCTTTTTTTTCTCTCTCCCTCTTTCCAAAACAAACTAGATAAGATGTAGATTGGATCAAGCGAAGATGGGAACGATCTCAACTATGATTATGACAATGAACGGTGGGTGGCACGTGGAGGAAATTGATGGATGGGTGGTGGACAGCGGAAGGGATAACGATGCAGCGGCGACGTGACTAATGTGAACAGAACTCGAAACTCTAAACGACCTAAACACTAAGACCAGCAACCCGACACGACGATGCAACTGATAATTCAACTATGCAAGCAATGAAAAGAAAATTGCAAAGGCTCAGACTGGCTTGGACAAAGGATGAATAGATCTAACTCTTTTTTGTGGATTTTTCTTGGACAATAGGTAAGAAAATAAATTTAATCTAGGAAAACTGGAAATTCTCACCGAGCAACCTGAAAACTGATACCACTTGATAGAGGCGAGGGTGTCCCGATCTTTCGATGACATGATAACTATCGATTTGGTGGAGACGACTTTGACGATGCGACCACAAACGTGCACGACGTTGCGCCTTAGCAATCGCTAAACCAACTCCGAGAGGTTATTGACCACGCTGGAGCACGATCAACCTGACCACGAAGGTCTATTCCTGCAAGCAATCGAAGAACGAGCAAGAATATGATAAAGCAATCTGAATGTTGCGAATATATATGAAGTATTGATAATGGTGGGGATCCGTAAGCGGTCTTGGTCTGGTTGTTGGACACAAACGAAGTACACGAAGTTGCAATGGCTAACTTTTAACTAAACAAATCCCAAGGAAAAAGCTACTAGATGGATCTACTTATATAGGAGCAAGGGGTGGCGGCCAAGAAGGTGAGAGGACGTCCCAAGGCAGCCTAAAACTAACCCTAGGTCGTACAAGGCTCATGGGCCCAAGTGGAGGTGATGGAACACCTTTGGGCTTGTAGTTTGACTCGGATTCTGCTGCAACGTCAGATTGTTTCGTCCGTAACTCAACGCTCCGGACGAATTTGAAGGTGCATCCAATTGGGATGGAAAGAGCACGAAATCTAGTTTCCAACAAAAAAAGAATCACCCAATTCGGAGTCCGTATGAAAAAGTTGTTGGCGTTTTGAGTCAGGTATGTCTGTGCAGTCCGAATCTGAATCCAGAACGTGAGAGACTTGGACTCTATCTTCTCTTGGCCCAAAAGTGACGTGAGAGGACTTTTTGAACACAACCTAAACATCTCCTTTTCCCTTATCTTCATATGTGGATTGTACAAATGTCCCATACACCTGCAATTAGACAAAACAGAAAAGTGTGTGAAGTATTTTTGTTCTGGATAACATAAATAGACTATTGAATAGTTCGCATTATAAATCAGCTGACAAATATGCATGTATGCAATATTTTTGGTCGTATCCAAGGTATTCATGTCCTCATCATATGTATGCTATGGAGTATGATCACTAATGTGCACAAGTCACGTTGCCGACAATACTCAATGGCTAGTCTCATAGGGAAGCTATGCAAAAGTAAGGCCATGTGTGGGTATCAATGCAATTGCAAGGTATGACAAAGATGTCGTCGAGGTTACCGTCCTTGGCGATGATGAGTAGTCGATGGAGATGAGCGGTGGTGATGGTTACGTCGAACCGTACCTATATGGCTGAAACACAATAGGACACGGGAACCATAACCCAAAATCTCAAAGACCAAAACGTGTCAAAATGGACATAGGAGGTAGCGGTGGTGGTGTTTGTGGAAAGCATTGGGGGTATGCGGAAGTAAGCGTGGGCACCAGGGCAAAATTGGGCGAAAGTAGGCGGAAATGGGCGCGGGGAATGGAGTCGCTGCTCCCAGGGGCCGGATGTCCGGGCCAGCGGCCGGATGTTCGGGACGCCAGATGTCCGGTGGACACCGGGCGGATGTCCGGGCTCCTGGATCGGGGACGAACACGATGAACTCCACGGGAAAAAAATGCAACTCCGGGGCAAAATTCGGACGAATTGGTCGATGGAAATCGCGGGAGAGATGGGGAAAAGCTAGATCAACTCGATGCAAAGCAGATCCATGGATGAAATCCAACAAAACTTCATCACACCAACAAATGACAAAAAACATTGGGGGCTATTTTTGGTGGGGATTTTCGGATTTAGGACGAAAACAACAAAATCAAGCTAGAAAACACGGGGTAGGGGCTCCAAAAACGTGATCAACGTGGCTCATGATACCAAGATGATGTAGGGCAGAACCCTAAGGGCCGATCTTTCACGTTTGGAGGGGATCCTATGGGGGAAAACACGAAGAACGCGCGGAAGAACACGAGGAAATCACGGGGACGAATGAGAGAAACACTCAACTAACAAGGAATCGATCACACAAGGGCTAGATCACCGAAAGCACAAGGTAACACATGATCCAAAATCAGCAAAGGAAGATACAAGAGTAACCGTTCTTCTCTGTGAGGAGGTCTTGATTGTCTTCTCCGGATGGAGGCCTTGAATCCGAATGGATCTTCTCCGAAGAGGCATGGTCCCTCACGTGGAGTAGATCCGGTACGGATGAGCAGAGCTCTATCTCTAAATGAGCTATCACAATGATAACCCTAAAACATAGGTTTGGATGGAGTATATATAGTCTAGTTGCAAAGAGGGATAGATGGGCCTCGGCCCTACACTGTGCGCAGACAGGGAAGGCCGGATGTCTGGGCGTCGGGCCGGATGTCCGGTGGCTCGCGAGGGGCCGGATGTCCGGGCTGGTGCAGCTGCCTGTTCTGTTCTCTGGAGGGTGACGCCAGATGTTCGCTTGGAGGGGCCGAATGTTCGCTGCTTCGGGAGGCGCCGGATGTCCGGGGCACTGGCCGGATGTCCAGGCTGACGGGGCAACCTTCTGTGCTCTCTGGTCGCTGGTTCCATATGTCCGGGACTTTGGCCGGATTTCTGGTGAGGGGGGCCGGATGTCCGAGCTGGACGCCGGATGTCCGGGGCGCTGGCCGGATGTCTGGGCTGACGGGGCAACCTTCTGTTCTCTTTGGTCGCTGGTGCCAGATGTCCGGGACTTTGGCCGGATTTCCGGTGAGGGGGGCCGGATGTCCGGGCTGGACGCCGGATGTCCGGTCACTGTAGTTTCTTCTACATAGGCTGGCCGTGTAGATCTCCCGGGGCCGGATGTCCGGGGTCCTGGCCGGATGTCCGGTGCCTAGAGGTTGTTCTTGCCTTCTTCCATTTGTTCTCTTCTTCCATGGACTTGGGGTCTTGACCATCTTCATGTGCATCCTCGGGAGGGTCCTCTTGGTACATAATCATGCACAACATTCCGGATTGAGGTAGTAGCCATGTCTCGAGAGGATCATGTGATATATCACTAAGGAGAGAAGTCACCTCCGTCTCGAGAGCTCTAGCTCATGCTCTAGTCATGCGTCCTTTTGGTGCTTGGTGAGACGATGGAAGGTCCATGGGGATGACCGAAGGATGCTCCGCATCACGTTGTCTCTTCCAAGGGTGTCCATGTTGATGAATCTAAAATTGAAGCAATTAAAACTTGGCGCCAACCCACCAATTTGCAACAAGTGCGTAGTTTTCTTGGCCTTGCGGGTTTTTATCGTCGCTTTGTGAAAGACTTTAGCACTATTGCCGCTCCTTTACATGCTTTGAGTAAGAAGAATGCTCCCTTTGTTTGGGGATCTTTGCAATCCACCGGTTTTGATGAGCTCAAGTCTGTGCTTACTCATGCACCGATTCTTGCTTTGCCCAACTTTGAGAAAACTTTTGAGGTTCATTGTGATGCTAGTGGTCCTTCAGATTTTGAGTTGTGGCTCCCGTGTCCTATTGTGTTTCGTCTATTTAGGTACGGTTCGACTTCATCATCACCACGGCACATCTTCGCAAGGGTCTCGTCATCGCCAAGGACGGTAACATCGACGACATCTTTGTCATACCTCGCAATTTCATTGCTACTCCACATGGCCTTACTTTTGCGTAGCTTACCCATCGAGACTAGCCATTGAGTATTGCTGGCAACATGACTTGTGCACATTAGTGATCATACTACATATCATTGTGGTGCATATCTTGGCATCAACTTGTGTGTCACAAAGTTGTCATCGCATACATAATTGCTATCTTGGTTCGTGAAGTTTTGCATGAGAAATGAGCTCAAAAGTGAAAGAGCCACCCAAACTTTTAAGCAAAGAGGAAAGATAAGCAAAGAGCTTATGAGCAAGAACCATAGCATCATACTACATTAAGATTGTCATATAAGATCATCTTGGATCCTAGCACCGAAATACCATAACTATAGCATACTTGGGATAGAGATTGTTGCATTTTTGCCTAGTAGGTTGTGCACAAGTTCCGTATCAGCCTATTGTGCAATCATGCTAGCGTCTCTCTAGTATTGTGCAACAAGAGCATTTTCGTGGGTTGCACATTTTGGCTCACTTTTGGTTTGCACAATCCCATCTATCTATTTGCGTGTGTGTTCCCGTGTTCCACTATTTGCTTGGTCTACTTGTTGCATTTGCAAATTTGGGAATCATTTCCAACATTATTGAAGCTCACTTACTATTGCATCAAATTTTATGCCACCATCCTAACCAACCTCCACCATAAGCTTTTACTTATGTAGGTGTGAGAACCGACAAGAATTGGTACCAATAGTGCTATTTCATTGTCCGCATTTGAGTGAATTTGATTCATCATCAACATCGGTCAAAGGTACATTGGTATAAGTTCTTGTCCTTCTACCACTCACATTTTGCTTGCAATGATGGATAGGCCAAGTACTTCTACCAACCCACTCTTCATCGAGCAAGACAACGACATGTCATCATACGTCACCAAGAGCCACCTCTTTGGTGTACAACGAGCGTTACATCAAGAGCAACAATGATAGAGGCTAAGGTGTCCCGTCTTTCGATGAGATGATGGATATCGCTTTGGTGGAAGTCGACTTTGACGATCCGACTACGAACATGCGAGGACATCGCGCCTTAGCAATCGCTAAACCAACTCCGAGAGGTTATTGACCACGCCGGAGCACGATCAACCTGACCACGAGGGTCTGTTTCCTGCGAGCAAACGAAGAACAAGTAAGAAACTAAGATTGCAATCTGGATATTGCGAATATAAGATGAAAGCTTTATTGATCAAGGTGGGGTTCTGTGACGCCTTTGTCTGCTCGTTCAACACAAACGAAGTACGCGAAGTTGCAGCTATGGCGAACTTTTAATCTAAACAAAACCCAAAGTCTAAACGGTGCCCTAAGGGCAGTATATATGGAGGAAGAGAGGGGGAATTTCGTGGCCCTTGGTGGAGGTGATGAGGACATGACTACCTTGGATATGACCAAAAATATTGCATATATGCATATTTGTCAGGTGATTTCTAGTGCAAACTATTCAATAATCTATTTATGTTATCCAGAACAAAAATACTTCACACACTTTTGTGTTTTGTCTAATTGCAGGTGTATGGGACATTTGTACAATCCACATATGAAGATAAGGAAGAAAGAGATGTTTATTTGCTGTCCAAAAAGTTCTCTCGCGTCACTTTTGGCCCAAGAGAAGATAGAGTCCAAGTCTCTCACGTTCTGGATTCAGATTCGGACTGCACAGACATACGTGACTCAAAACGCACACAAGTTTTTCATACGGACTCCGAATTGGGTGATTCTTTTTTTGTTGGAAACTAGATTTCGTGCACTTTCCAACCCAATTGGAATCACCTTCAAATTCGTCCGGAGCGTTGAGTTGTGGACGAAACAATCTGATGCTGCAGCAGAATCCGAGTCAAACTACAAGTCCAAAGGTGTTACATCACCTCCACTTGGGCCCATTGGCCTTGTACGACCTAGATTTAGTTTTAGGCTGCCTTGGGACGTCCTCCCACCTCCTTGGCCGCCACCCCTTGCTCCTATATAAGTAGATCCATCTAGTAGCTTTTCCTTGGGATTTGTTTAGTTAAAAGTTAGCCAACGCAACTTCGTGTACTTCGTTTGTGTCCAACGACCAGACCAAGACCGCTTACGGATCCCCACCATTATCAATACCTCATATATATTTGCAATATTCAGATTGCTTTATCATATTCTTGCTCGTTCTTCGATTGCTTGCAGGAATAGACCTTCATGGTCAGGCTGACCGTGCTTCCGGCATCGTCAGTAACCTCAGGAGATTGGTTTAGCGATTGCTAAGGCGCAACGTCGTGCACGTTTGTAGTCGGATCGTCAAAGTCGTCTCCACCAAATCGATAGTTATCATCTCATCGAAAGATCGGGACACCCTCGCCTCTATCAAGTGGTATCAGTTTTCAGGTTGCTCGGTGAGAATTTCCAGTTTTTCCTAGATTAGATTTATTTTCTTACCTATTGTCCAAGAAAAAGCCACAAAACAAAAGTTAGATCTATTCATCCTTTGTCCTAGCCAGACTGAGCCTTTGCAATTTTCTTTTCATTGTTTGCATTATTGAATTATCGGTTGCATCGCCGTGTCAAGTTGCTGGTCTTAGTGTCTAGTTCCTTTAGAGTTTCGAGTTTTGTTCACATTAGTCACGCAGCCGCTGCATCATTATCCCATCCGTTGTCCACCATCCCATCCACCAATTTTCACCACGTGCTACGCACTGTTTATTGTCATAATCATAGTTGAGGTCACTCACATCTTTGCCAGATCGAATCTGCATCTTATCTAGTTTGTCTTGGAAAGAGGGAGAAAAAGAAGATAAAGAAAAAAAAAAGAGAAAAAAGGAAAGAAAAAAAAGAAAAAGAGGGAGAAGAAAAAGAAAAAAAAAGCGTGAGAAAAAAAAAAGAAAAAAAATCGGATCTATCTAGAATCAATCTCGTACCTGAATTCGGATTGGAATCTGTTTTGAGCACTGTTCAGTAAAACAGGTGTATCTTCCTCATACAAAGTCCGTTTTGGCTCCGTGAGTACTCAAATTGAAGCTAGCGACGAGCCGCATCTAAATAGTTGCAGAAGCAATTTCAATATTTGACACCTCAAAATCGGCTTCTAAATAGGTCTTTTTGCCCTCTGAAGTTCGTGAACACAGCTTGTTCCAATTTTTCAGGCCAGTTTTAGAATTCTTTGACTCCTCATATCAACTCGGAATTGAGTGATTCTTTTTGCATTGGAAAGCTTGAGTTAGTAGCATTCTTTGAAAGAATTTATCAGAAAATTGGCTCAAACTTTTCAAGAGGAAAGTTGGAGAGAGAGTTGTTGTATATCCTGCTTGGCAGTTGTTTTTCATCATTATCTTCACTGCCGTTGAGATCTTCACTTATATCTTGCTGTCAAGAGCTACTTAGTATCCTTCATTGATGCTTGTTGTGCTACGCCGTGACCTTATTAGTGTTCTAGGCTCGCGTCTCTAGTTCGGTCTAGCCTAGGACCAGCACAGTACCGTCGTTGAGCGTTTATTCAACATTGCATCTTTGAATTGATTATTGCTAATCTTTTGCTACCATATATAGCCAACCCAGCTCCACATATTTCTACACCGTGTATACGTACACTCCCCTGGCAATCGCTTTACTCAATATTCGGAGTTACTTGACACCGCTGGTTGCCGATCACCGCCTGCTGCATGGTAAGAACTTGTAAGACATTGATATTTGCTTTACTGTGAGCGTTTTACCACCACATCCTAGTAGTTATAGGAACATTATTTTTGGGTTATGTTTCTTGTTCTACTAATCATGACAGGATCCAGAGTCAATTCATGGGCTTTGTCGATCGCGGGAGACGTGCCACCACCTTTGCAAATACCACAACCGTCACGAGAGGTGCACAAACATCCAAATGCACATGATCAGGTTAATGTATCTATACCACCATGTAATGGCCGTTTTAAACCTTCTTTATATATTGAATGGGAGTTCGACATAAAAAATATATTTGCTTCCCATAATTTCGATGAACATAAAAAGGTTATGGTTGCGATTGGTTCTTTCACTGGTTATGCTTTGGTTTGGTGGAGTGAATATTGTCGGTTACACCCTGATTATATACCTACTACTTGGGATGATTTGAAACTTGCCATGCGACATACTTTCGTCCCTGCTTATTATACTCGTGACATGACTAAGAAGTTGCAACACTTAAAACAAGGTAGTGAAACTGTAACAAAATATTATGATGATTTACAAACTACCTTGTTGCATTCCTCTTTAGAAGAAAGTGAAGATGATTTTATGGATAGATTTTGGGGAGGATTAAACCGTGATATTCAAGAGATACTAATTCATGAAGAGTGTTATCCTATGGACCATTTGTTTCATCTTGCTTGCAAAGCTGAACAGGAAATAAAACAACGTGTTGGCCACGAGGAGAACAAGCGCACGGTGCACATTCCAAGAGTTGATATGATTGTTCCTTCAACTACTAGGCATACTATGACAACCACATCCGTTGTTGTCAGGACTACATCACCTCCACCATGTGACACATCACCCCCGAGAGTGGCTACATCATCTGAGTTGATCATAAGAGGTAATGACAAAGGTACTGATCTTCCATCTCTACATGAGAATGATGAATTCCTTGTCAATTTGAATGCACCATCTGATGAGCTACCCACTACTTTGATCACACCACCTATTTTAGAGGACTACGTTGATAATTTGACTTTGCCATGTGATCAAACAACTGAAATACCAACAATTTTGAGTGCACCCATTGAATTAACTATTGATGCAAAAGAACCAATGTTTAATCATTTTGATATGACCTCTAATCTTGGTGATGATTCTGTGTTGAATGACTTATTGCATGTTTGCTTATTTAAGCATGTTATAGCATGTAAATTTGATGCAAGTAAGGTTTATTCACCAATGTTGGGATGGTTTAATGATGAACATTGTCAATCTTTTGAAATGAATAAGAGCTTCACTTATATGTGCAAACTGAGTTGCAATATTTTCATGCCTTCTACTTCTTGTGCTAATTTTTTGGCTTTAGATTTTATGAACTATGCAAGTTACTCATCTATTCATGTGTCATATATGCAAAAATCAAGGGAAGTAAAAATGGATGACATATACATATACAACATGTACACCTTGTCTCTTTTGTTAGCCACATTTCAGATTAAGCAACGCCGAGGACGGCTTTATTTTCAAGAAGGGGAGGATGATGAGGACATGACTACCTTGGATACGACCAAAAATATTGCATATATGCATATTTGTCAGGTGATTTCTAGTGCAAACTATTCAATAATCTATTTATGTTATCCAGAACAAAAATACTTCACACACTTTTGTGTTTTGTCTAATTGCAGGTGTATGGGACATTTGTACAATCCACATATGAAGATAAGGAAGAAAGAGATGTTTATTTGCTGTCCAAAAAGTTCTCTCGCGTCACTTTTGGCCCAAGAGAAGATAGAGTCCAAGTCTCTCACGTTCTGGATTCAGATTCCGACTGCACAGACATACCTGACTCAGAACGCACACAAGTTTTTCATACGGACTCCGAATTGGGTGATTCTTTTTTTGTTGGAAACTAGATTTCGTGCACTTTCCAACCCAATTGGAATCACCTTCAAATTCGTCCGGAGCGTTGAGTTGTGGACGAAACAATCTGATGCTGCAGCAGAATCCGAGTCAAACTACAAGTCCAAAGGTGTTACATCACCTCCACTTGGGCCCATTGGCCTTGTACGACCTAGATTTAGTTTTAGGCTGCCTTGGGACGTCCTCCCACCTCCTTGGCCGCCACCCCTTGCTCCTATATAAGTAGATCCATCTAGTAGCTTTTCCTTGGGATTTGTTTAGTTAAAAGTTAGCCAACGCAACTTCGTGTACTTCGTTTGTGTCCAACGACCAGACCAAGACCGCTTACGGATCCCCGCCATTATCAATACCTCATATATATTTGCAATATTCAGATTGCTTTATCATATTCTTGCTCGTTCTTCGATTGCTTGCAGGAATAGACCTTCGTGGTCAGGCTGACCGTGCTTCCGGCATCGTCAGTAACCTCAGGAGATTGGTTTAGCGATTGCTAAGGCGCAACGTCGTGCACGTTTGTAGTCGGATCGTCAAAGTCGTCTCCACCAAATCGATAGTTATCATCTCATCGAAAGATCGGGACACCCTCGCCTCTATCAGGAGGGGTCCGAAATCAACCCTATCTCTTGTTTCCCCACACATACGGACTCTAAAAATAGCCTATACTTATGTATTTCGAAATTACATGGGCCTGGCCCAATAAAAAGGTGACGCAGCACCTATAATAGCCTCGGGACGAAATTTATGAAGTGGCATCTTGTATATTTCGTCCAAGGCTTCATGCACCCATTATGGTGGCTTCAAAGTCCTGAAATCATCACTTGTAACTCCGTTCTTTTTCCCCTTGCGCATGGCATCATCTCCATGCTTGTTCTTGCTCCAATGTTCATCCTTCTCCAAGCTAGGCCCTTCATTTGTAAGCAAAACAAATGTATCCAATTTAGGCAGCATCATATTCTCATGAACATTAGAATCATTACCAAGAAACGAAAGTACCTGATAATTTAATTGGCGTGCGCGAGCTCTACTAATTGGTCCCGTATATGTAGCAGTAGGGGCTGTGGGTGTATGATGAGGACATCAATACAATTGTTACACCCACAGCCCCTGCTGCTATACATACTGGACCAATTACTAGAGCTCGTGCACGCCAACTAAATTACCAGGTACTTTCGTTTCTTGGTAATGATTCTAATGTTCATGAGAATATGATGCTGCCTAAATTGGATACATTTGTTTTGCTTACAAATGAAGGGCCTAGCTTGGAGAAGGATGAACATTGGAGCAAGAACAAGCATGGAGATGATGGCATGCGCAAGGGGAACAAGAACGGAGTTACAAGTGATGATTTCAGGACTTTGAAGCCACCATAATGGGTGCATGAAGCCTTGGACGAAATATACAAGATGCCACTTCATAAATTTCGTCCCGAGGCTATTTTAGGTGCTGCGTCACCTTATTATTGGGCCAGGCCCATGTAATTTCGAAATACATAAGTATAGGCTATTTTTAGAGTCCGTATGTGTGGGAAAACAAGAGATAGGGTTGATTTCGGACCCCTCCACCAAGGGCCACGAAATTCCCCCCCCCCTCTTCCTCCATATATACAGCCCTTAGGGCATCGTTTAGACTTTGGGTTTTGTTTAGATTAAAAGTTCGCCATAGCTGCAACTTCGCGTACTTCGTTTGTGTTCAACGACCAGACAAAGGCGTCACAGAACCCCATCTTGATCAATAAAGCTTTCATCTTATATTCGCACTATCCAGATTGCAATCTTAGTTTCTTGCTTGTTCTTCGTTTGCTCGCAGGAAACAGACCCTCGTGGTCAGGTTGATCGTGCTCCGGCGTGGTCAATAACCTCTCGGAGTTGGTTTAGCGATTGCTAAGGCGCGACGTCCTCGCACGTTCGTAGTCGGATCGTCAAAGTCGACTTCCACCAAAGCGAAATCCACCATCTCATCGAAAGACGGGACACCTTTGCCTCTATCAAGTGGTATCAGATTTCCAGGTTGCTCGGTGAGATTTTACAGTTTTTCGTAGTTTAGATCGAGTCTGTTCTTCATACCTATAGTCCACGAAAAAGCCACAAAAAAAATTAGGGTTAGTTCATCATATCCAAACCAATCTGAGCCTTTGCATAATCTTTTTAGGGTTTTGCTTTGTTGAATTTGCGGTTGCATCGTCGTGTCTAGTTGCTGGTCTTAGAGTCTAGTCTTTTAGAGTTTCGAGTTCTGGTCATAAGTTGTCACGCCGCCGCCGCACCATCATCATCGCCCCTGCCATCTACCACCACCGCTTATCCGCCACCGCTCCGAATCCGTATCCATATACCACCACCAATCCGTGTCCATATACCACCACTGATCCATATCCATATACTACCACCGCTACCACCACCGCTGCCATATACCACCACCATATATCCACCACCAATCCGAGTTCCTTGCATATTAGGTTTGTTTTCGAGATCCATCTAGATTCCGATTCGTGTTTCCTTGCCGGAGTAGGTTTCGGAAAAAAAAGTCCGGTAGCCACGCTCCGTTTAGGCCCAAAATTTTTCGAAAACGCATTTTTCGAAAAAAAATTCTGGCTATCCTATTTTTAGGTGTTTCTGAGTGTTTTGAGACAGGTGCCATTATAGGAAGTTTTTTTTGACCCGTTTCCAGTTTTTGGGTCCGGGCAGTCAAAAAAAAAAATTGGTCGAAAAAATTTCGTGCCCATCCTGTCAGTTTGAGCTAAGAAGAGTTTTGAGACAGCGCAAAAAAAAAGAGCGCAAAAAAAAGAGCGAAAAAAAAGAGCGAAAAAAAAAACCAGAGTGTGCTTTTCCCTTGTTTACGTGCCGCGCCGTGATTTTGTTAGTGTTCTAGGCTCGCGTCTCTAGCACAGTCTAGCCTAGGACCAGCACAGTACCGTCGTTGAGCGTTTATTCAACTTTGCATCTCTGAATTGATTATTGCTGACCCTTTTTGCTACCATATTATAAGCCTTCCCAGCTCCACATACATCTACGTCGTGCGTTTGACTCTCCCTGGTAATCGCTCTATCCAAGCTTTGAGAGTTTTTGACTACAACGGTTGCCGATCACCGCCTGCTGCTGGGTAAGAACTGGTAAGAATTTGAGATTTGCTTGACGGATTTGTGACACCCACCACCACCACTTGTTCGTAGTCTGTAGGATCATATTCTTGTGTGTTTCTATTGCTGCTAACCATGCCAGGATCACAAGCCGACGAGATTGACTGGGAGAATTTATCGAACAAGGAGCTTCATGATAAGTTTCAGCAAATGATGACTGAACAGGTGCAAGATGTGCTGAA
>NW_025229788.1:18584-19094 GCF_018294505.1 Triticum aestivum | reverse complement strand
CTGGACGCACTTCGTGTACAAACTGGACAATCTCTTTCCGAGTATCATGGTTTCGGACGAGAACTCATCTGTTACACTGGCACTTCATTTTTTTAAACTTATTACAACTCCAGACTTTCTTTGCGTTCCGTACACACCATTCAAAGCGACGTCATCAATTTTCAAAACATTCTGACATCATTTGCTATTTTTCAGTCATTTACCGATTTGTTTAGAGAGCTAAATGACCGTGAAACTGAAAATCACTACAAAATGAACTCTCAAAATGTCGAAACTTGGCATTGTATCATCATTTCACCCACATAGCATGTGCAAAAGAGTAGAGAGGGTTACGGCAAAAACTGGACGCACTTTGTGTACAAACTGGACAATCTCTTTCGGAGTATCAGGGTTTCGGACGAGAACTCATCTGTTAGACTGGCACTTCATTTTCTTAAACATATTACAACTCCAGACTTTTTTTTGCGTTCCGTACGCACCATTCAAAGTGACATCATCAGTTTTCAAAAC
>NW_025229788.1:17245-17892 GCF_018294505.1 Triticum aestivum | reverse complement strand
CATTCAAAGCGACGTCATCAATTTTCAACACTTTCTGATATGATTTGCTATTTTTCAGTCATTTACCGATTTGTTTAGAAAGCTAAATGACCGTGAAATTGAAAATCACTACAAAATGAACTCTGAAAATGTCGAAACTTGGCATGGTATCATCATTTCACTCACATAGCATGTGCGAAAGAGTAGAGAGGGTTACGGCAAAAACTGGACGCACTTCGTGTACAAACTGGACAATCTCTTTCGGAGTATCAGGGTTTCGGACGAGAACTCATCTGTTACACTGGCATTTCATTTTTTAAACTTATTACAACTCCAGACTTTCTTTGCATTCCGTACGCACCATTCAAAGCGATGTCATCAATTTTCAATACATTCTGACATCATTTGCTATTTTTCAGTCATTTACCGATTTGTTTAGAGAGCTAAATGACCGTGAAACTGAAAATCACTAAAAAATGAACTCTCAAAATGTCGAAACTTGGCATTGTATCATCATTTCACCCATATAGCATGTGCAAAAAAGTAGAGAGGGTTACGGCAAAAACTGGACGCACTTCGTGTACAAACTGGACAATCTCTTTCGGAGTATCAGGGTTTCGGACGAGAACTCATCTGTTAGACTGCACTTCATTTTCTTAAACATATTA
>NW_025229788.1:14028-14816 GCF_018294505.1 Triticum aestivum | reverse complement strand
GGTATCATAATTTCACCCACATAGCATGTGCAAAAGAGTAGAGAGGGTTACGGCAAAAACTGGACGCACTTCGTGTACAAACTGGACAATCTCTTTCGGAGTATCAGGGTTTCGGACGAGAACTCATCTGTTACACTGGCACTTCATTTTTTAAACTTATTACAACTCCAGACTTTCTTTGCATTCCGTACGCACCATTCAAAGCGACGTCCTCAATTTTCAAAACATTCTGACATCATTTGCTATTTTTCAGTCATTTACCGATTTGTTTAGAGAGCTAAATGACCGTGAAATTGAAAATCACTACAAAATTAACTCTCAAAATGTCGAAACTTGGCATTGTATCATCCTTTCACCCACATAGCATGTGCAAAAGAGTAGAGAGGGTTACGGCAAAAACTGGACGCACTTCGTGTACAAACTGGACAATCTCTTTCGGAGTATCAGGGTTTCGGACGAGAACTCATCTGTTAGACTGGCACTTCATTTTCTTAAACATATTACAACTCCAGACTTTTTTTTGCGTTCCGTACGCACCATTCAAAGTGACGTCATCAGTTTTCAAAACTTTCTGATATCATTTGCTATTTTTCAGTCATTTACCGATTTGTTTACAAAGCTAAATGACCGTGAAATTGAAAATCACTACAAAATGAACTCTGAAAATGTCGAAACTTGGCATGGTATCATCATTTCACCCACATAGCATGTGCAAAAGAGTAGAGAGGGTTACGGCAAAAACTGGACGCACTTCGTGTACAAACTGGACAATCTCTTTCCGAGTATCA
>NW_025229788.1:10574-11604 GCF_018294505.1 Triticum aestivum | reverse complement strand
TCTTTGCGTTCCGTACGCACCATTCAAAGCGACGTCATCAATTTTCAAAACATTCTGACATCATTTGCTATTTTTCAGTCATTTACCGATTTGTTTAGAGAGCTAAATGACCGTGAAACTGAAAATCACTACAAAATGAACTCTCAAAATGTCGAAACTTGGCATTGTATCATCATTTCACCCATATAGCATGTGCAAAAGAGTAGAGAGGGTTACGGCAAAAACTGGACGCACTTCGTGTACAAACTGGACAATCTCTTTCGGAGTATCAGGGTTTCGGACGAGAACTCATCTGTTAGACTGGCACTTCATTTTCTTAAACATATTACAACTCCATACTTTTTTTTGCGTTCCGTACGCACCATTCAAAGTGACGTCATCAGTTTTCAAAACTTTCTGATATCATTTGCTATTTTTCAGTCATTTACCGATTTGTTTACAAAGCTAAATGACCGTGAAATTGAAAATCACTACAAAATGAACTCTGAAAATGTCGAAACTTGGCATGGTATCATCATTTCACCCACATAGCATGTGCAAAAGAGTAGAGAGGGTTACGGCAAAAACTGGACGCACTTCGTGTACAAACTGGACAATCTCTTTCCGAGTATCAGGGTTTCGGACGAGAACTCATATGTTACACTGGCACTTCATTTTTTTAAACTTATTACAACTCCAGACTTTCTTTGCGTTCCGTACGCACCATTCAAAGCGACGTCATCAATTTTCAAAACATTCTGACAACATTTGCTATTTTTCAGTCATTTACCGATTTGTTTAGAGAGCTAAATGACCGTGAAACTGAAAATCACTACAAAATGAACTCTCAAAATGTCGAAACTTGGCATTGTATCATCATTTCACCCACATAGCATGTGCAAAAGAGTAGAGAGGGTTACGGCAAAAACTGGACGCACTTCGTGTACAAACTGGACAATCTCTTTCGGAGTATCAGGGTTTCGGACGAGAACTCATCTGTTAGACTGGCACTTCATTTTCTTAAACATATTACAACTCCAGACTTTTTTTT
>NW_025229788.1:10032-10564 GCF_018294505.1 Triticum aestivum | reverse complement strand
GGACGCACTTCGTGTACAAACAGGACAATCTCTTTCCGAGTATCAGGGTTTCGGACGAGAACTCATCTGTTACACTGGCACTTCATTTTTTTAAACTTATTACAACTCCAGACTTTCTTTGCGTTCCGTACGCACCATTCAAAGCGACGTCATCAGTTTTCAAAACTTTCTGATATCATTTGCTATTTTTCAGTCATTTACCGATTTGTTTAGAGAGCTAAATGACCGTGAAACTGAAAATCACTACAAAATGAACTCTCAAAATGTCGAAACTTGGCATGGTATCATCATTTCACCCACATAGCATGTGCAAAAGAGTAGAGAGGGTTACAGCAAAAACTGGATGCACTTCGTGTACAAACTGGACAATCTCTTTCGGAGTATCAGGGTTTCGGACGAGAACTCATCTGTTACACTGGCACTTCATTTTCTTAAACATATTACAACTCCAGACTTTTTTTTGCGTTCCGTACGCACCATTCAAAGCGACGTCATCAATTTTCAACACATTCTGATATGATTTGCTATTTTT
>NW_025229788.1:9028-10022 GCF_018294505.1 Triticum aestivum | reverse complement strand
TGTTACACTGGCACTTCATTTTTTTAAACTTATTACAACTCCAGACTTTCTTTGCGTTCCGTACGCACCATTCAAAGCGACGTCATCAATTTTCAAAACATTCTGACAACATTTGCTATTTTTCAGTCATTTACCGATTTGTTTAGAGAGCTAAATGACCGTGAAACTGAAAATCACTACAAAATGAACTCTCAAAATGTCGAAACTTGGCATTGTATCATCATTTCACCCACATAGCATGTGCAAAAGAGTAGAGAGGGTTACGGCAAAAACTGGACGCACTTCGTGTACAAACTGGACAATCTCTTTCGGAGTATCAGGGTTTCGGACGAGAACTCATCTGTTAGACTGGCACTTCATTTTCTTAAACATATTACAACTCCAGACTTTTTTTTTGCGTTCCGTACGCACCATTCAAAGTGACGTCATCAGTTTTCAAAACTTTCTGATATCATTTGCTATTTTTCAGTCATTTACCGATTTGTTTAGAAAGCTAAATGACCGTGAAATTGAAAATCACTACAAAATGAACTCTGAAAATGTCGAAACATGGCATGGTATCATCATTTCACCCACATAGCATGTGCAAAAGAGTAGAGAGGGTTACGGCAAAAACTGGACGCACTTCGTGTACAAACTGGACAATCTCTTTCCGAGTATCAAGGTTTCGGACGAGAACTCATCTGTTACACTGGCACTTCATTTTTTTAAACTTATTACAACTCCAGACTTTCTTTGCATTCCGTACGCACCATTCAAAGCGACGTCATCAATTTTCAAAACATTCTGACATCATTTGCTATTTTTCAGTCATTTACCGATTTTTTTAGAGAGCTAAATGACCGTGAAACTGAAAATCACTACAAAATGAACTCTCAAAATGTCGAAACTTGGCATTGTATCATCATTTCACCCATATAGCATGTGCAAAAGAGTAGAGAGGGTTACGGCAAAAACTGGACGCACTTCGTGTACAAACTGGACAATCTCTTTC
>NW_025229788.1:797-2552 GCF_018294505.1 Triticum aestivum | reverse complement strand
CGTGAAACTGAAAATCACTACAAAATGAACTCTCAAAATGTCGAAACTTGGCATGGTATCATCATTTCACCCACATAGCATGTGCAAAAGAGTAGAGAGGGTTACGGCAAAAACAGGACGCACTTCGTGTACAAACGGGACAATCTCTTTCGGAGTATCAGGGTTTCGGACGAGAACTCATCTGTTAGACTGGCACTTCATTTTCTTAAACATCTTACAACTCCAGACTTTTTTTGCGTTCCGTACGCACCATTCATAGCGACGTCATCAGTTTTCAAAACTTTCTGATATCATTTGCTATTTTTCAGTCATTTACCGATTTGTTTAGAAAGCTAAATGACCGTGAAATTGAAAATCACTACAAAATGAACTCTGAAAATGTCGAAACTTGGCATGGTATCATCATTTCACCCACATAGCATGTGCAAAAGAGTAGAGAGGGTTACGGCAAAAACTGGACGCACTTCGTGTACAAATTGGACAATCTCTTTCGGAGTATCTGGGTTTCGGACGAGAACTCATCTGTTAGACTGGCACTTCATTTTTTTAAACTTATTACAACTCCAGAATTTTTTTTGCGTTTCGTACACACCATTGAAAGCGACGTCATCAATTTTCAAAACTTTCTGATATCATTTGCTATTTTTCAGTCATTTACCGATTTGTTTAGAGAGCTAAATGACCGTGAAATTGAAAATCACTACAAAATGAACTCTGAAAATGTCGAAACTTTGCATGGTATCATAATTTCACCCACATAGCTTGTGCAAAAGAGTAGAGAGGGTTACGGCAAAAACTGGACGCACTTCGTGTACAAACTGGACAATCTCTTTCCGAGTATCAGGGTTTCGGTCGAGAACTCATCTGTTACACTGGCACTTCATTTTTTTAAACTTATTACAACTCCAGACTTTCTTTGCGTTCCGTACGCACCATTCAAAGCGACGTCATCAATTTTCAAAACATTCTGACATCATTTGCTATTTTCAGTCATTTACCGATTTGTTTAGAGAGCTAAATGACCGTGAAACTGAAAATCACTACAAAATGAACTCTCAAAATGTCGAAACTTGGCATGGTATCATCATTTCACCCACATAGCATGTGCAAAAGAGTAGAGAGGGTTACGGCAAAAACTGGACGCACTTCGTGTACAAAGGGGACAATCTATTTCGGAGTATCAGGGTTTCGGACGAGAACTCATCTGTTACACTGGCACTTCATTTTCTTAAACATATTATAACTCCAGACTTTTTTTGCGTTCCGTACGCACCATTCATAGCGACGTCATCAGTTTTCAAAACTTTCTGATATCATTTGCTATTTTTCAGTCATTTACCGATTTGTTTAGAAAGCTAAATGACCGTGAAATTGAAAATCACTACAAAATGAACTCTGAAAATGTCGAAACTTGGCATGGTATCATCATTTCACCCACATAGCATGTGCAAAAGAGTAGAGAGGGTTACGGCAAAAACTGGACGCACTTCGTGTACAAATTGGACAATCTCTTTCGGAGTATCTGGGTTTCGGACGAGAACTCATCTGTTAGACTGGCACTTCATTTTTTTAAACTTATTACAACTCCAGAATTTTTTTTGCGTTTCGTACACACCATTGAAAGCGACGTCATCAATTTTCAAAACTTTCTGATATCATTTGCTATTTTTCAGTCATTTACCGATTTGTTTAGAGAGCTAAATGACCGTGAAATTGAAAATCACTACAAAATGAACTCTGAAAATGTCGAAACTT
>NW_025229788.1:0-787 GCF_018294505.1 Triticum aestivum | reverse complement strand
AACTGGACAATCTCTTTCCGAGTATCAGGGTTTCGGACGAGAACTCATCTGTTACACCGGCACTTCATTTTTTTAAACTTATTACAACTCCAGACTTTCTTTGCGTTCCGTACGCACCATTCAAAGCGACGTCATCAATTTTCAAAACATTCTGACATCATTTGCTATTTTTCAGTCATTTACCGATTTGTTTAGAGAGCTAAATGACCGTGAAACTGAAAATCACTACAAAATGAACTCTCAAAATGTCGAAACTTGGCATGGTATCATCATTTCACCCACATAGCATGTGCTAAAGAGTAGAGAGGGTTACGGCAAAAACTGGACGCACTTCGTGTACAAACGGGACAATCTCTTTCGGAGTATCAGTGTTTCGGACGAGAACTCATCTCTTAAACTGGCACTTCATTTTCTTAAACATATTACAACTCCAGACTTTTTTTTGCGTTCCGTACGCACCATTCAAAGTGACGTCATCAATTTTCAACACTTTCTGATATCATTTGCTATTTTTCAGTCATTTACCGATTTGTTTAGAAAGCTAAATGACTGTGAAATTGAAAATCACTACAAAATGAACTCTGAAAATGTCGAAACTTGGCATGGTATCATCATTTCACCCACATAGCATGTGCAAAAGAGTAGAGAGGGTTACGGCAAAAACTGGACGCACTTCGTGTACAAATTGGACAATCTCTTTCGGAGTATCAGGGTTTCGGACGAGAACTCATCTGTTAGACTGGCACTTCATTTTTTTAAACTTATTACAACTCCAGACTTTTTTTTG
>NW_025229787.1:18094-19095 GCF_018294505.1 Triticum aestivum | reverse complement strand
CACATGCTATGTGGGTCAAATGATGATACCATGCCAACTTTCAACCTTTTCATAGTTCATTTGAAATGCTTTTCAATTTCAGGGTCTTATAGCTCAAAATAATTAGCAAATGCATGAAAAATAACAAATGAAGTCAGAAAGGGTTGAAAATTGATGATGTGGCTTTGAATGGTGCATTTTGAGCACAGAAAAACTATGGAGTTCAAATAAGTTGAAAAAAATGAAATCCCTTTGTAACAGACAAGTTTCTGTATGAAACCCTGATACTTCGAAAGAGGTTGTCCGTTTTGTACACGAAGTGCATCCAGTTTTTGCCGTAACCCTCTCTACTTTCTTTCACATGCTATGTGGTTCAAATGATGATACTATGCCAACTTTCAACCTTTTCAGAGTTCATTTGAAATGCTTTTCAATTTCAGGGTCTTATAGCTCAAAATAATTAGTAAATGCATGAAAAATAACAAATGAAGTCAGAAAGGGTTGAAAATTGATGATGTGGCTTTGAATGGTGCATTTTGAGGACAGAAAAACTATGGAGTTCAAATAAGTTCAAAAAAAATGAAATCCCTTTGTAACAGACATGTTTCCGTATGAAACCCTGATACTTCGAAAGAGATTGTCCGTTTTGTACACGAAGTGCATCCAGTTTTTGCCGTAACCCTCTCTACTTTCATGCACATGCTATGTGGGTCAGATGATGATACCATGCCAACTTTCAACCTTTTCAGAGTTCATTTGAAATGCTTTTCAATTTCAGGGTCTTATAGCTCAAAATAATTAGTAAATGCATGAAAAATAACAAATGAAGTCAGAAAGGGTTGAAATTTGATGATGTGGCTTTGAATGGTGCATTTTGAGCATAGAAAAACTATGGAGTTCAAATAAGTTCAAAAAAATGAAATCCCTTTGTAACAAACGAGTTTCTGTATGAAACCCTGATACTTCGAAAGAGGTTGTCCGTTTTGTACACGAAGTGCATCCAGTTTTTGCCGTAACCCGCT
>NW_025229787.1:11997-14546 GCF_018294505.1 Triticum aestivum | reverse complement strand
GTACACGAAGTGCATCCAGTTTTTGCCGTAACCCTCTCTACTTTCTTTCACATGATATATGGGTCAAATGATGATACCATGCCAACTTTCAACCTTTTCAGAGTTCATTTGAAATGCTTTTCAATTTCAGGGTCTTATAGCTCAAAATAATTAGTAAATGCATGAAAAATAACAAGTGAAGTCAGAAAGGGTTGAAAATTGATGATGTGGCTTTGAATGGTGCATTTTGAGCACAGAAAAACTATGGAGTTCAAATAAGTTCAAAAAAATGAAATCCCTTTGTAACAAACGAGTTTCCGTATGAAACCCTGATACTTCGAAAGAGATTGTCCGTTTTGTACACGAAGTGTATCCAGTTTTTGCCGTAACCCTCTCTACTTTCTTGCACATGCTATGTGGGTCAAATGATGATACCATGCCAACTTTCAACCTTTTCAGAGTTCATTTGAAATGCTTTTCAATTTCAGGGTCTTATAGCTCAAAATAATTAGTAAATGCATGAAAAATAACAAATGAAGTCAGAAAGGGTTGAAAATTGATGATGTGGCTTTGAATGGTGCATTTTGAGCACAGAAAAACTATGGAGTTCAAATAAGTTCAAAAAAATGAAATCCCTTTGTAACAAACGAGTTTCCGTATGAAACCCTGATACTTCGAAAGAGATTGTCCGTTTTGTACACGAAGTGCATCCAGTTTTTGCCGTAAACCTCTATATTTTTTGCACATGCTATGTGGGTCAAATGATGATACCATGCCAACTTTCAACCTTTTCAGAGTTCATTTGAAATGCTTTTCAATTTCAGGGTCTTATAGCTCAAAATAATTAGTAAATGCATGAAAAATAAGAAATGAAGTCAGAAAGGGTTCAAAATTGATGATGTGGCTTTGAATGTTGCATTTTGAGCACAGAAAAACTATGGAGTTCAAATAAGTTCAAAAAAATGAAATCCCTTTGTAACCGACGAGTTTGCGTATGAAACCCTGATACTTCGAAAGAGATTGTCCGTTTTGTACACGAAGTGCATCCAGTTTTTGCCGGAACCCTCTCTACTTTCTTGCACATGCTATGTGGGTCAAATGATGATACCATGCCAACATTCAACCTTTTCAGAGTTTGTTTGAAATGCTTTTCAATTTCAGGGTCTTATAGCTCAAAATAATTAGTAAATGCATGAAAAATAACAAATGAAGTCAGAAAGGGTTGAAAATTGACGATTTGGCTTTGAATGGTGCATTTTGAGCCCAGAAAAACTATGGAGTTCAAATAAGTTAAAAAAAAATGAAATTCCTTTGTAACAGACAAGTTTCCGTATGAAACCCTGATACTTCGAAAGAGATTGTCCGTTTTGTACACGAAGTGCATCCAGTTTTTGCCGTAAACCTCTATATTTTTTGCACATGCTATGTGGGTCAAATGATGATACCATGCCAACTTTCAACCTTTTTAGAGTTCATTTGAAATGCTTTTCAATTTCAGGGTCTTATAGCTCAAAATAATTAGTAAATGCATGAAAAATAAGAAATGAAGTCAGAAAGGGTTGAAAATTGATGATGTGGCTTTGAATGGTGCATTTTGAGCACAGAAAAACGATGGAGTTCAAATAAGTTAAAAAAAATGAAATCCCTTTGTAACCGACGAGTTTCCGTATGAAACCCTGATACTTCGAAAGAGATTGTCCGTTTTGTACACGAAGTGCATCCAGTTTTTGCCGGAACCCTCTCTACTTTCTTGCACATGCTATGTGGGTCAAATGATGATACCATGCCAACATTCAACCTTTTCAGAGTTTGTTTGAAATGCTTTTCAATTTCAGGGTCTTATAGCTCAAAATAATTAGTAAATGCATGAAAAATAACAAATGAAGTCAGAAAGGGTTGAAAATTGACGATTTGGCTTTGAATGGTGCATTTTGAGCCCAGAAAAACTATGGAGTTCAAATAAGTTCAAAAAAATTGAAATTCCTTTGTAACAGACAAGTTTCCGTATGAAACCCTGATACTTCGAAAGAGATTGTCCGTTTTGTACACGAAGTGCATCCAGTTTTTGCCGTAACCCTCTCTATTTTCTTGCACATGCTATGTGGGTCAAATGATGATACCATGCCAACTTTCAACCTTTTCAGAGTTCATTTGAAATGCTTTTCAATTTTAGGGTCTTATAGCTCAAAATAATTAGTAAATGCATGAAAAATAACAAATGAAGTCAAAAGGGTTGAAAATTGACGATTTGGCTTTGAATGGTGCATTTTGAGCACAGAAAAACGATGGAGTTCAAATAAGTTCAAAAAAAATGAAATCCCTTTGTAACCGACGAGTTTCCGTATGAAACCCTGATACTTCGAAAGAGATTGTCCGTTTTGTACACGAAGTGCATCCAGTTTTTGCTGTAAACCTCTCTACTTTCTTGCACATGCTATGTGGGTCAAATGATGATACCATGCCAACTTTCAACCTATTCACAGTTCATTTGAAATGCTTTTCAATTTCAGGGTCTTATAGCTCAAAATAATTAGTAAATGCATGAAAAATAACAAATGAAGTCAGAAAGG
>NW_025229787.1:9059-11987 GCF_018294505.1 Triticum aestivum | reverse complement strand
TTGTAACCGACGAGTTTCCGTATGAAACCCTGATACTTCGAAAGTGATTGTCCGTTTTGTACACGAAGTGCATCTAGTTTTTGCTGTAAACCTCTCTACTTTCTTGCACATGCTATGTGGGTCAAATGATGATACCATGCCAACTTTCAACCTATTCACAGTTCATTTGAAATGCTTTTCAATTTCAGGGTCTTATAGCTCAAAATAATTAGTAAATGCATGAAAAATAACAAATGAAGTCAGAAAGGGTTGAAAATTGACGATTTGGCTTTGAATGGTGCATTTTGAGCACAGAAAAACGATGGAGTTCAAATAAGTTCAAAAAAAATGAAATCCCTTTGTAACCGACGAGTTTCCGTATGAAACCCTGATACTTCGAAAGTGATTGTCCGTTTTGTACACGAAGTGCATCCAGTTTTTGCTGTAAACCTCTCTACTTTCTTGCACATGCTATGTGGGTCAAATGATCATACCATGCCAACTTTCAACCTATTCACAGTTCATTTGAAATGCTTTTCAATCTCAGGGTCTTATAGCTAAAAATAATCAGTAAATGCATGAAAAATAACAAATGAAGTCAGAAAGGGTTGAAAATTGATGATGTGGCTTTGCATGGTGCATTTTGAGCACATAAAAACTATGGAGTTCAAATAAGTTCCAAAAAATGAAATCCCTTTGTAACAGACGAGTTTCCGAATGAAACCCTGATACTTCGAAAGAGATTGTCCGTTTGGTACACGAAGTGCATCCAGTTTTTGCCGTAACCCTCTCTACTTTCTTTCACATGATATATGGGTCAAATGATGATACCATGCCAACTTTCAACCTTTTCAGAGTTCATTTGAAATGCTTTTCAATTTCAGGGTCTTATAGCTCAAAATAATTAGTAAATGCATGAAAAATAACAAGTGAAGTCAGAAAGGGTTGAAAATTGATGATGTGGCTTTGAATGGTGCATTTTGAGCACAGAAAAACTATGGAGTTCAAATAAGTTCAAAAAAATGAAATCCCTTTGTAACAAACGAGTTTCCGTATGAAACCCTGATACTTCGAAAGAGATTGTCCGTTTTGTACACGAAGTGTATCCAGTTTTTGCCGTAACCCTCTCTACTTTCTTGCACATGCTATGTGGGTCAAATGATGATACCATGCCAACTTTCAACCTTTTCAGAGTTCATTTGAAATGCTTTTCAATTTCAGGGTCTTATAGCTCAAAATAATTAGTAAATGCATGAAAAATAACAAATGAAGTCAGAAAGGGTTGAAAATTGATGATGTGGCTTTGAATGGTGCATTTTGAGCACAGAAAAACTATGGAGTTCAAATAAGTTCAAAAAAATGAAATCCCTTTGTAACAAACGAGTTTCCGTATGAAACCCTGATACTTCGAAAGAGATTGTCCGTTTTGTACACGAAGTGCATCCAGTTTTTGCCGTAAACCTCTATATTTTTTGCACATGCTATGTGGGTCAAATGATGATACCATGCCAACTTTCAACCTTTTCAGAGTTCATTTGAAATGCTTTTCAATTTCAGGGTCTTATAGCTCAAAATAATTAGTAAATGCATGAAAAATAAGAAATGAAGTCAGAAAGGGTTCAAAATTGATGATGTGGCTTTGAATGTTGCATTTTGAGCACAGAAAAACTATGGAGTTCAAATAAGTTCAAAAAAATGAAATCCCTTTGTAACCGACGAGTTTGCGTATGAAACCCTGATACTTCGAAAGAGATTGTCCGTTTTGTACACGAAGTGCATCCAGTTTTTGCCGGAACCCTCTCTACTTTCTTGCACATGCTATGTGGGTCAAATGATGATACCATGCCAACATTCAACCTTTTCAGAGTTTGTTTGAAATGCTTTTCAATTTCAGGGTCTTATAGCTCAAAATAATTAGTAAATGCATGAAAAATAACAAATGAAGTCAGAAAGGGTTGAAAATTGACGATTTGGCTTTGAATGGTGCATTTTGAGCCCAGAAAAACTATGGAGTTCAAATAAGTTAAAAAAAAATGAAATTCCTTTGTAACAGACAAGTTTCCGTATGAAACCCTGATACTTCGAAAGAGATTGTCCGTTTTGTACACGAAGTGCATCCAGTTTTTGCCGTAAACCTCTATATTTTTTGCACATGCTATGTGGGTCAAATGATGATACCATGCCAACTTTCAACCTTTTTAGAGTTCATTTGAAATGCTTTTCAATTTCAGGGTCTTATAGCTCAAAATAATTAGTAAATGCATGAAAAATAAGAAATGAAGTCAGAAAGGGTTGAAAATTGATGATGTGGCTTTGAATGGTGCATTTTGAGCACAGAAAAACGATGGAGTTCAAATAAGTTAAAAAAAATGAAATCCCTTTGTAACCGACGAGTTTCCGTATGAAACCCTGATACTTCGAAAGAGATTGTCCGTTTTGTACACGAAGTGCATCCAGTTTTTGCCGGAACCCTCTCTACTTTCTTGCACATGCTATGTGGGTCAAATGATGATACCATGCCAACATTCAACCTTTTCAGAGTTTGTTTGAAATGCTTTTCAATTTCAGGGTCTTATAGCTCAAAATAATTAGTAAATGCATGAAAAATAACAAATGAAGTCAGAAAGGGTTGAAAATTGACGATTTGGCTTTGAATGGTGCATTTTGAGCCCAGAAAAACTATGGAGTTCAAATAAGTTCAAAAAAATTGAAATTCCTTTGTAACAGACAAGTTTCCGTATGAAACCCTGATACTTCGAAAGAGATTGTCCGTTTTGTACACGAAGTGCATCCAGTTTTTGCCGTAACCCTCTCTATTTTCTTGCACATGCTATGTGGGTCAAATGATGATACCATGCCAACTTTCAACCTTTTCAGAGTTCATTTGAAATGCTTTTCAATTTCAGGGTCTTATAGCTCAAAATAATTAGTAAATGCATGAAAAATAAC
>NW_025229787.1:5813-6972 GCF_018294505.1 Triticum aestivum | reverse complement strand
TTGTAACCGACGAGTTTCCGTATGAAACCCTGATACTTCGAAAGTGATTGTCCGTTTTGTACACGAAGTGCATCTAGTTTTTGCTGTAAACCTCTCTACTTTCTTGCACATGCTATGTGGGTCAAATGATGATACCATGCCAACTTTCAACCTATTCACAGTTCATTTGAAATGCTTTTCAATTTCAGGGTCTTATAGCTCAAAATAATTAGTAAATGCATGAAAAATAACAAATGAAGTCAGAAAGGGTTGAAAATTGACGATTTGGCTTTGAATGGTGCATTTTGAGCACAGAAAAACGATGGAGTTCAAATAAGTTCAAAAAAAATGAAATCCCTTTGTAACCGACGAGTTTCCGTATGAAACCCTGATACTTCGAAAGTGATTGTCCGTTTTGTACACGAAGTGCATCCAGTTTTTGCTGTAAACCTCTCTACTTTCTTGCACATGCTATGTGGGTCAAATGATGATACCATGCCAACTTTCAACCTATTCACAGTTTATTTGAAATGCTTTTCAATCTCAGGGTCTTATAGCTCAAAATAATCAGTAAATGCATGAAAAATAACAAATGAAGTCAGAAAGGGTTGAAAATTGATGATGTGGCTTTGCATGGTGCATTTTGAGCACATAAAAACTATGGAGTTCAAATAAGTTCCAAAAAATGAAATCCCTTTGTAACAGACGAGTTTCCGAATGAAACCCTGATACTTCGAAAGAGATTGTCCGTTTTGTACACGAAGTGCATCCAGTTTTTGCCGTAACCCTCTCTACTTTCTTTCACATGATATATGGGTCAAATGATGATACCATGCCAACTTTCAACCTTTTCAGAGTTCATTTGAAATGCTTTTCAATTTCAGGGTCTTATAGCTCAAAATAATTAGTAAATGCATGAAAAATAACAAATGAAGTCAGAAAGGGTTGAAAATTGATGATGTGGCTTTGAATGGTGCATTTTGAGCACAGAAAAACTATGGAGTTCAAATAAGTTCAAAAAAATGAAATCCCTTTGTAACAAACGAGTTTCCGTATGAAACCCTGATACTTCGAAAGAGATTGTCCGTTTTGTACACGAAGTGCATCCAGTTTTTGCCGTAAACCTCTCTACTTTCTTGCACATGCTATGTGGGTCAAATGATGATACCATGCCAACTTT
>NW_025229787.1:3709-4717 GCF_018294505.1 Triticum aestivum | reverse complement strand
AAAAAAATGAAATCCCTTTGTAACAGACGAGTTTCCGTATGAAACCCTGATACTTCGAAAGAGATTGTCCGTTTTGTACACGAAGTGCATCCAGTTTTTGCTGTAAACCTCTCTACTTTCTTGCACATGCTATGTGGGACAAATGATGATACCATGCCAACTTTCAACCTATTCACAGTTCATTTGAAATGCTTTTCAATTTCAGGGTCTTATAGCTCAAAATAATCAGTAAATGCATGAAAAATAACAAATGAAGTCAGAAAGGGTTGAAAATTGATGATGTGTCTTTGCATGGTGCATTTTGAGCACATAAAAACTATGGAGTTCAAATAAGTTCCAAAAAATGAAATCCCTTTGTAACAGACGAGTTTCCGTATGAAACCCTGATACTTCGAAAGAGATTGTCCGTTTTGTACACGAAGTGCATCCAGTTTTTGCCGTAACCCTCTCTACTTTCTTTCACATGATATATGGGTCAAATGATGATACCATGCCAACTTTCAACCTTTTTAGAGTTCATTTGAAATGCTTTTCAATTTCAGGGTCTTATAGCTCAAAATAATTAGTAAATGCATGAAAAATAACAAATGAAGTCAGAAAGGGTTGAAAATTGATGATGTGGCTTTGAATGGTGCATCTTGAGCACAGAAAAACTATGGAGTTCAAATAAGTTCAAAAAAATGAAATCCCTTTGTAACAAACGAGTTTCCGTATGAAACCCTGATAATTCGAAAGAGATTGTCCGTTTTGTACACGAAGTGCATCCAGTTTTTGCCGTAACCCTCTATATTTTTTGCACATGCTATGTGGGTCAAATGATGATACCATGCCAACTTTCAACCTTTTCAGAGTTCATTTGAAATGCTTTTCAATTTCAGGGTCTTATAGCTCAAAATAATTAGTAAATGCATGAAAAATAAGAAATGAAGTCAGAAAGGGTTGAAAATTGATGATGTGGCTTCGAATGGTGCATTTTGAGCACAGAAAAACTATGGAGTTCAAATAAGT
>NW_025229787.1:3236-3699 GCF_018294505.1 Triticum aestivum | reverse complement strand
ATGAAACCCTGATACTTCGAAAGAGATTGTCCGTTTTGTACACGAAGTGCATCCAGTTTTTGCCGTAACCCTCTCTACTTTCTTTCACATGATATATGGGTCAAATGATGATACCATGCCAACTTTCAACCTTTTCAGAGTTCATTTGAAATGCTTTTCAATTTCAGGGTCTTATAGCTCAAAATAATTAGTAAATGCATGAAAAATAACAAATGAAGTCAGAAAGGGTTGAAAATTGATGATGTGGCTTTGAATGGTGCATTTTGAGCACAGAAAAACTATGGAGTTCAAATAAGTTCAAAAAAATGAAATCCCTTTGTAACAAACGAGTTTCCGTATGAAACCCTGATACTTCGAAAGAGATTGTCCGTTTTGTACACGAAGTGCATCCAGTTTTTGCCGTAAACCTCTCTACTTTCTTGCACATGCTATGTGGGTCAAATGATGATACCATGCCAACTTT
>NW_025229787.1:2492-3226 GCF_018294505.1 Triticum aestivum | reverse complement strand
AGTTTCCGTATGAAACCCTGATACTTCAAAAGAGATTGTCCGTTTCGTACACGAAGTGCATCCAGTTTTTGCCGTAACCCTCTCTACATTCTTGCACATGCTATGTGGGTCAAATGATGATACCATGCCAACTTTCAACCTTTTCAGAGTTCATTTGAAATGCTTTCCAATTTCAGGGTCTTATAGCTCAATATAATCAGTAAATGCATGAAAACTAACAAATGAAGTCAGAAAGGGTTGAAAATTAATGATGTGGCTTTGAATGGTGCATTTTGAGCATAGAAAAACTATGGAGTTCATATAAGTGCAATAAAATTGAAATCCCTTTGTAATAGACAAGGATCCGTATGAAACCCTGATACTTCGAAAGAGATTGTCCGTTTTGTACACGAAGTGCATCCAGTTTTTGCCGTAACCCTCTCTACTTTCTTGCACATGCTATGTGGGTCAAATGATGATACCATGCCAACTTTCAACCTTTTCAGAGTTCATCTGAAATGCTTTTCAATTTCAGGGTCTTATAGCTCAAAATAATTAGTAAATGCATGAAAAATAACAAATGAAGTCAGAAAGGGTTGAAAATTGATGATTTGGCTTTGAATGGTGCATTTTGAGCACAGAAAAACTATGGAGTTCAAATAAGTTCAAAAAAATGAAACCCCTTTGTAAGAGACGAGTTTATTTATGAAACCCTGATACTTCGAAAGAGATTGTCCGTTTTGTACACGAAGTGC
>NW_025229787.1:1739-2448 GCF_018294505.1 Triticum aestivum | reverse complement strand
ATGATACCATGCCAACTTTCAACCTTTTCAGAGTTCATTTGAAATGCTTTCCAATTTCAGGGTCTTATAGCTCAAAATAATCAGTAGATGCATGAAAAATAACAAATGAAGTCAGAAAGGGTTGAAAATTAATGATGTGGCTTTGAATGGTGCATTTTGAGCATAGAAAAACTATGGAGTTCATATAAGTTCAAAAAAATTGAAATCCCTTTGTAACAGACAAGGATCCGTACGAAACCCTGATACTTCGAAAGAGATTGTCTGTTTTGTACACGAAGTGCATCCAGGTTTTCCGTAACCCTCTCTACATTCTCGCACATGCTATGTGGGTCAAATGATGATACCATGCCAACTTTCAACCTTTTCAGAGTTCATTTGAAATGCTTTTCAATTTCAGGGTCTTATAGCTCAAAATAACCAGTAAATGCATGAAAAATAACAAATGAAGTCAGAAAGGGTTGAAAATTGATGATGTGGAAAATGAAACCCCTTTGTAACAGACGAGTTTCCGTATGAAACCCTGATACTTCGAAAGAGATTGTCCGTTTTGTACACGAAGTGAATCCAGTTTTTGCCGTAACCCTCTCTACATTCTTGCACATGCTATGTGGGTCAAATGATGATACCATGCCAACTTTCAACCTTTTCAGAGTTCATTTGAAATGCTTTTCAATTTCAGGGTCTTATAGCTCAAAATAACCAGTAAATG
>NW_025229787.1:0-1729 GCF_018294505.1 Triticum aestivum | reverse complement strand
ACACGAAGTGCATCCAGTTTTTGCCGTAACCCTCTCTACATTCTTGCACATGCTATGTGGGTCAAATGATGATACCATGCCAACTTTCAACCTTTTCAGAGTTCATTTGAAATGCTTTCCAATTTCAGGGTCTTATAGCTCAAAATAATCAGTAAATGCATGAAAAATAACAAATGAAGTCAGAAAGGGTTGAAAATTAATGATGTGGCTTTGAATGGTGCATTTTGAGCATAGAAAAACTATGGAGTTCATATAAGTTCAAAAAAATTGAAATCCCTTTGTAACAGACAAGGATCCGTACGAAACCCTGATACTTCGAAAGAGATTGTCTGTTTTGTACACGAAATGCATCCAGGTTTTCCGTAACCCTCTCTACATTCTCGCACATGCTATGTGGGTCAAATGATGATACCATGCCAACTTTCAACCTTTTCAGAGTTCATTTGAAATGCTTTTCAATTTCAGGGTCTTATAGCTCAAAATAACCAGTAAATGCATGAAAAATAACAAATGAAGTCAGAAAGGGTTGAAAATTGATGATGTGGAAAATGAAACACCTTTGTAACAGACGAGTTTCCGTATGAAACCCTGATACTTCGAAAGAGATTGTCCGTTTTGTACATGAAGTGAATCCAGTTTTTGCCGTAACCCTCTCTACATTCTTGCACATGCTATGTGGGTCAAATGATGATACCATGCCAACTTTCAACCTTTTCAGAGTTCATTTGAAATGCTTTTCAATTTCAGGGTCTTATAGCTCAAAATAACCAGTAAATGCATGAAAAATAACAAATGAAGTCAGAAAGGGTTGAAAATTGATGATGTGGCTTTGAATGGTGCATTTTGAGCACAGAAAAACTATGGAGTTCAAATAAGTTCAAAAAAATGAAACCCCTTTGTAACAGACGAGTTTCCGTATGAAACCCTGATACTTCGAAAGAGATTCTCCGTTTTGTAGACGAAGTGCATCCAAATTTTGCCGTAACCCTCTCTACATTCTTGCACATGCTATGTGGGTCAAATGATGATACCATGCCAACTTTCAACCTTTTCAGCGTTCATTTGAAATGCTTTCCAATTTCAGGGTCTTATAGCTCAAAATAACCAGTAAATGCATGAAAAATAACAAATGAAGTCAGAAAGGGTTGAAAATTAATGATGTGGCTTTGAATGGTGCATTTTGAGCATAGAAAAACTATGGAGTTCATATAAGTTCAATAAAATTGAAATCCCTTTGTAACAGACAAGGATCCGTATGAAACCCTGATACTTCGAAAGAGATTGTCCGTTTTGTACACGAAGTGCATCCAGTTTTTGCCGTAACCCTCTCTACTTTCTTGCACATGCTATCTGGGTCAAATGATGATACCATGCCAACTTTCAACCTTTTCAGAGTTCATTTGAAATGCTTTTCATTTTCAGGGTCTTATAGCTCAAAATAATTAGTAAATGCATGAAAAATAACAAATGAAGTCAGAAAGGGTTGAAAATTGATGATGTGGCTTTGAATGGTGCATTTTGAGCACAGAAAAACTATGGAGTTCAAATAAGTTCAAAAAAATGAAACCCCTTTGTAAGAGACGAGTTTCCTTATGAAACCCTGATACTTCGAAAGAGATTGTCCGTTTTGTACACGAAGTGCATCCAGTTTTTGCCGTAACCCTCTCTACATTCTTGCACATGCTATGTGGGTCAAATGTTGATACCATGCCAACCTTCAACCTTTTCA
>NW_025229786.1:17664-19099 GCF_018294505.1 Triticum aestivum | reverse complement strand
ATAAGTTTAAAAAACATTGAAGTTCCCGTGTAACAGATGAGTTCGCATCCGAAACCCTTTTACTCCGAAAGAGTTTGTCCAGTTTGTACACGAAGTGCGTCCAGTTTTTGCCGTGAACCTCTCTACTCTTTCGCACATGCTACGTGGGTGAAATGATGATACCATGCCAAGTTTCAACATCTTTAGAGTTCAGTTTGTAGTGATTTTCAATTTCACGGTCATTTAGCTCTCTAAACAATTAGGTAAATGACCGAAAAACAACAAATGATGTCAGAACATGTTGGAAATTGATGATGTCGCTTTGAATGCTGCACACTGAACACAAAAAAAGTCTGGAGTTCAAATAAGTTTAAAAAACATTGAAGTGCCCGTGTAACAGATGAGTTCGCGTTCGAAACCCTGATACTTCGCAAGAGTTTGTCCAGTTTGTACACGAAGTGCATCCAGTTTTTTTGTGACCCTCTCCACACTTTCACACATGCTATGCGGGTGAAATCATGATACCATGCCAAGTTTCAATATTTTCAGAATTCATTTTGTACTGATTTTCAATTTCACGGCCATTTAGCTCTCTAAACAATTAGGTAAATGACCGAAAAACAACAAATGATGTCAGAACGTGTTGGAAATTGATGATGTCGCTTTGAATGCTTCATACTAAACACAAAAGAAGTCTGGAGTTCAAATAAGTTTAAAAAATATTGAAGCGCCCGTGTAACAGATGAGTTCTCGTCCGAAACCCTGATACTTCGAAAGAGTTTGTCCAGTTTGTACACGAAGTGTGTCTAGTTTTTGGCGTGACCCTCTCTACTCTTTCGCACATGCTATGCGGGTGAAATGATGATACCCTGCCAAGTTTCAACATTTTCAGAATTCATTTTGTAGTGATTTTCAATTTCACGGTCATTTAGCTCTCTAAACAATTAGGTAAATGACCGAAAAACAACAAATGATGTTAGAACATGTTGGAAATTGATGACGTCGCTTTGGATGTTGCATACTGAACACAAAAGAAGGCCGGAGTTCAAATAAGTTTAAAAAACATTGAAGTGCCCGTGTAACAGATGAGTTCGCATCCGAAACCCTTTTACTCCGAAAGAGTTTGTCCAGTTTGTACACGAAGTGCGTCCAGTTTTTGCCGTGAACCTCTCTACTCTTTCGCACATGCTATGTGGGTGAAATGATGATACCATGCCAAGTTTCAACATTTTCAGAGTTCAGTTTGTAGTGATTTTCAATTTCACGGTCATTTAGCTCTCTAAACAATTAGGTAAATGACCGAAAAACAACAAATGATGTCAGAACATGTTGGAAATTGATGATGTCGCTTTGAATGCTGCACACTGAACACAAAAAAAGTCTGGAGTTCAAATAAGTTTAAAAAACATTGAAGTGCCCGTGTAACAGATGAGTTCGCGTTCGAAACCCTGATACT
>NW_025229786.1:17133-17561 GCF_018294505.1 Triticum aestivum | reverse complement strand
ATGATACCATGCCAAGTTTCAATATTTTCAGAATTCATTTTGTACTGATTTTCAATTTCACGGCCATTTAGCTCTCTAAACAATTAGGTAAATGACCGAAAAACAACAAATGATGTCAGAACGTGTTGGAAATTGATGATGTCGCTTTGAATGCTTCATACTAAACACAAAAGAAGTCTGGAGTTCAAATAAGTTTAAAAAATATTGAAGCGCCCGTGTAACAGATGAGTTCTCGTCCGAAACCCTGATACTTCGAAAGAGTTTGTCCAGTTTGTACACGAAGTGTGTCTAGTTTTTGGCGTGACCCTCTCTACTCTTTCGCACATGCTATGCGGGTGAAATGATGATACCCTGCCAAGTTTCAACATTTTCAGAATTCATTTTGTAGTGATTTTCAATTTCACGGTCATTTAGCTCTCTAAACAATT
>NW_025229786.1:12653-14071 GCF_018294505.1 Triticum aestivum | reverse complement strand
ACACATACAGATCTCAGTGCTTAAGGTCGGCTTCAATGAAACAACCCACCATGTACTCCTACATGGCCTCTCATCGATACCTTTACCAAATCGTGTTCACCACACCACTCTCATTACCGACATAATCATTTCACTCTAGCCCATCACCCAGATGAACCAGACCTGACACGACTCTAAGCATAGCAGGCATAGCAAGGTAGGAACAACACATACATATGGCTCAATCAACTCCTACACATGCTAGTGGGTTTCATCTAGTTACTGTGGCAATGACAGGTCATGCAGAGGAAATGGGTTCAACTACCGTAGCACACAGCAGTTTGAATCGCGTTGTCTTAATGCAGTAAAAGAGAGCAGGAGCGAGAACATGGGATTGTATCGATATGATCAAATGGTTGGTTGCTTGCCTGATGGTTCGTTGCACGGATACGGTTCTTCGTTAGGGTAGTCACGGTACTCTTCGGGGACAGATCCTGTCGCAACGGATAATGATACACAGGCATCACCAAACAATGTGCAACAATATGATGCATGCATGAAACATGGCAATATGAGTGTGTTGGGTTAATGCAACTAAAGCCAGAAGTGTTTGAGCAAATTTGAATCAAAGATTCAAATTCCAAATTCAAATATGGCCTTTTAAAGTGCTTTTCCTTGTTCTGATTAAAACATCAATTTAACTTGTTTGATCATGCATGAAAATAGTACAGATGGGTAGATTGGATTTTTCTGATCATTTTTCATATATAATTTGTCCAATTTGGAGTTACAGAATAAAAGTTATGAATTTTTGAAGTTTAATTAATATTTTGGAATTTCCTGATTTAATTTAAATCCAGAAATATCATTTACTGCGTCAGCCTGACGTCACAGTGGCATCAGCAGGTCAACAGGGCTGGCTCGGGTCAAACCTAACGTGTGGGGTCCACACGTCAGTGACACAGGGGCTAATCCCGTGTTGACCCGGGCTGGTTAGCTTTGACTAAGCCCTGGGGCCCACTTGTCAGCGTCAGTAGGTGGTGGGTTAGTGGCTAATTAACTAGGCCACGTCAGCTCGCCGGAGTTCTGGCCGGCGGCGACCATCAGTGCGGCGGCGATAGTGGTTTTGGTCGTTTCGGCCACCAAATGGACCGCGGAGGCCACTGGAGTGAAGCTGAGGACGACCCGCGGCTCTTGGCGGAGTCCGTTGGGGTCGGGGTGGCCGGAGTCGACGGCGGCGAGCTCGGGTGCGGCCGCCGGGGTTCGGTCGTGCACGGGAAGGGTGTTGCAGGGGGTTTGGAGTAGCGTTGGGGCGTGCTACGTGCTCCTAGTTAGATGTGGAGCACGATGGTGAGCTCGGTTGGGCGCTACGGCGACCGTGGCCACGACGGCGACATCGCCGGCGGCGTGAAGCTTTCGGCCGCGGTGGGGCTAGGGCC
>NW_025229786.1:9191-10430 GCF_018294505.1 Triticum aestivum | reverse complement strand
ATTCGTCGGCGACGGTGATCGGAGCCCGAAGAGGGGAACGGCGACGTGGCGGCGATGCAGGGCTTCCGGGGACTCGTGGAGCGGTGGGGAGGAAGAGGGAGTCGAGGCGGAGCTCCTGAGCTAATCGGGGAGGCGAGGGGTGGTCGGAGGCAGTGGCTAAGGCGAACGGCGGCGACGGTGTGCTTCGGCCGTGAGAGGGAGAGAGCGATGGAGAGGAAGGAGAGAGCCGGGGAGAGTGAGAGAGAGCAGGGGGGATCGGGACGGGCTGCGGGCGTCGTCCACGCGGCCAGGAGGGCGTCGGCAAGCAGGAGGTGGCCGCGCGGCAGCGCGCGCGCGAGCACGCAGCAGCTTCGGGGCGAGGGGAGGAAGACGACGGGGAGCTACAATGCTGGGCTGGGTCGGTTGCCTGCTGGGCCGGCCAGCTGGCTGGGCCGCACAGGTAAGTCTTCCCCTTTCTTTTATTTTCTGTTTTATTTAATACTTCTGCAACTTTGTTGAATTAAATAAAATACCTAGGCAACTCCAAAAATCACCAAACTACTCCTGGCTCATAGTTGGATTATTTCCAACATGAAACATTTTAGTTTGGAGATATTTGAGCATTTAAATATTTTATATTATTTTAAATGCCCAAATTCAAATAGTTATGATTTAATTCAAAAACCCTAGGATGGCCTAGGAAAATGTGCACCACTTTTGGCAGAGGTTCTGAACCAAGGCAAAAATGATGGGCATTTTAGAAGGGCATTTCAGGTTCATTGAAAAATTATTTTAGTAACCCTAGTTGGTTTCAGGGGGGACTGGGGGTTCTGTCATCCCCATTTCAAGTTTCTGATGAAAGAGTAAACATGATGCAACACTCTAATGCATGGCTAACTAGGGTGTGACAGATACCATGCCAAGTTTCAACATTTTCAGAATTCATTTTGTAGTGATTTTCAATTTCACGGTCATTTAGCTCTCTAAACAATTAGGTAAATGACCGAAAAACAACAAATGATGTCAGAACATGTTGGAAATTGATGATGTTGCTTTGAATGCTGCATACTAAACACAAAATAAGTCCGGAGTTCAAATAAGTTTAAAAAATATTGAAGCGCCCGTGTAACAGATGAGTTCTCGTCCGAAACACTGATACTTCGAAAGAGTTTGTCCAGTTTTTGGCGTGACCCTCTCTACTCTTTCGCACATGCTATGCGGGTGAAATAATGATACCTTGCCAAGTTTCAACATTTTCAG
>NW_025229786.1:6881-8504 GCF_018294505.1 Triticum aestivum | reverse complement strand
TTTGTAGTGATTTTCAATTTCACGGTCATTTAGCTCTCTAAACAATTAGGTAAATGACCGAAAAACAACAAATGATGTCAGAACATGTTGGAAATTGATGATGTCGCTTTGAATGCTGCACACTGAACACAAAAAAAGTCTGGAGTTCAAATAAGTTTAAAAAACATTGAAGTGCCCGTGTAACAGATGAGTTCGCGTTCGAAACCCTGATACTCCGCAAGAGTTTGTCCAGTTTGTACACGAAGTGCATCCAGTTTTTTTGTGACCCTCTCCACACTTTCGCACATGCTATGCGGGTGAAATGATGATACCATGCCAAGTTTCAATATTTTCAGAATTCATTTTGTACTGATTTTCAATTTCACGGCCATTTAGCTCTCTAAACAATTAGGTAAATGACCGAAAAACAACAAATGATGTCAGAACGTGTTGGAAATTGATGATGTCGCTTTGAATGCTTCATACTAAACACAAAAGAAGTCTGGAGTTCAAATAAGTTTAAAAAATATTGAAGCGCCCGTGTAACAGATGAGTTCTCGTCCGAAACCCTGATACTTCGAAAGAGTTTGTCCAGTTTGTACACGAAGTGTGTCTAGTTTTTGGCGTGACCCTCTCTACTCTTTCGCACATGCTATGCGGGTGAAATGATGATACCTTGCCAAGTTTCAACATTTTCAGAATTCATTTTGTAGTGATTTTCAATTTCACGGTCATTTAGCTCTCTAAACAATTAGGTAAATGACCGAAAAATAACAAATGATGTCAGAACATGTTGGAAATTGATGATGTCGCTTTGAATGCTGCATACTAAACACAAAAGAAGTCCGGAGTTCAAATAAGTTTAAAAAATATTGAAGCGCCCGTGTAACAGATGAGTTCTCGTCTGAAACCCGTTTACTCCGAAAGAGTTTGTCCAGTTTGTACACGAAGTGCGTCCAGTTTTTGCCGTGACCCTCTCTACTCTTTCGCACAAGCTATGCGGGTGAAATGATGATACCATGCCAAGTTTCAACATTTTCAGAGTTCATTTTGTAGTGATTTTCAATTTCACGGTCATTTAGCTCTCTAAACAATTAGGTAAATGACCGAAAAACTACAAATGATGTCATAACATGTTGGAAATTGATGACGTCGCTTTTAATGCTGCATATTGAACACGAAAGAAGTCCGGTGTTCAAATAAGTTTAAAAAACATTGAAGTGCCCGTGTAACAGATGAGTTCTCGTCCGAAACCATGATACTCCCAAAGAGTTTGTCCAGTTTGTACATGAAGTGCGTCCAGTTTTTTCCGTGACCCTCTCTACTCTTTCGCACATGCTATGCGGGTGAAATGATGATACCATGGCAAGTTTCAACATTTTCAGAATTCATTTTGTACTGATTTTCAATTTCACGGTCATTTAGCTCTCTAAACAATAAGGTAAATGACCGAAAAACAACAAATGATGTTAGAACATGTTGGAAATTGATGACGTCGCTTTGAATGCTGCATACTGAACACAAAAGAAGTCCGGTGTTCAAATAAGTTTAAAAAACATTGAAGTGCCCGTGTAACAGATGAGTTCGCATCCGAAACCCTTTTACTCCGAAAGAGTTTGTCCAGTTTGTACATGAAGTGCGTCC
>NW_025229786.1:5956-6538 GCF_018294505.1 Triticum aestivum | reverse complement strand
TTTCAATTTCATGGTCATTTAGCTCTCTAAACAATTAGGTAAATGACCAAAAAACAACAAATGATGTCAGAACATGTTGGAAATTGATGACGTTGCTTTGAATGCTGCATAGTGAAAACAAAAGAAGTCCGGAGTTCAAATAAGTTTAAAAACATTGAAGTGCCCGTGTAACAGATGAGTTCTCGTCCGAAACCCTGATACCCCGAAAGAGTTTGTCTAGTTTGTACACGAAGTGCATCTAGTTTTTTTGTGACCCTCTCTACTCTTTCGCACATGCTATGCGGGTGAAATGATGATACGATGCCAAGTTTCAACATTTTCAGAGTTCATTTTGTACTGATTTTCAATTTCATGGCCATTTAGCTCTCTAAACAATTAGGTAAATGACCGAAAAACAACAAATGATGTCAGAACATGTTGGAAATTGATGACGTCACTTTGAATGATGCATACTAAACACAAACGAAGTCCGGAGCTCAAATAAGTTAAAAAATATTGAAGCGCCCGTGTAACAGATGAGTTCTCGTCCGAAACCCTAATACTCCGAAAGAGTTTGTCCAGTTTGTACACGAAGTGCATCCA
>NW_025229786.1:5342-5946 GCF_018294505.1 Triticum aestivum | reverse complement strand
TCCGAAACCCTGATACTCCGAAAGAGTTTGTCCAGTTTGTACACGAAGTGCGTCCAGTTTTTGCCGTGACCCTCTCTACTCTTTTGCACATGCTATGCGGGTGAAATGATGATACCATGCCAAGTTTCAACATTTTCAGAATTCATTTTGTAGTGATTTTCAATTTCACGGTCATTTAACTCTCTAAACAATTAGGTAAATGACCGAAAAACAACAAATGATGTCAGAACATGTTGGAAATTGATGACGTCGCTTTGAATGCTGCATACTAAACACAAAAGAAGTCTGGAGTTCAAATAAGTTTAGAAAACATTGAAGTACCCGTGTAACAGATGAGTTCTTGTCCAAAACCCTGATAATCCGAAAGAGTTTGTCCAGTTTGTACATGAAGTGCGTCCAGTTTTTGCCGTAAACCTCTCTACTCTTTCGCGCATGCTATGCGGGTGAAATGATGATACCATGCCAAGTTTCAACATTTTCAGAATTAATTTTGTAGTGATTTTCAATTTCACGGTCATTTAGCTCTCTAAACAATTAGGTAAATGACCGAAACACAACAAATGATGTCAGAACATGTTGGAAATTGATGACGTCGCTTTGAATG
>NW_025229786.1:0-557 GCF_018294505.1 Triticum aestivum | reverse complement strand
AGTTTGTACACGAAGTGCATCTAGTTTTTTTGTGACCCTCTCTACTCTTTCGCACATGCTATGCGGGTGAAATGATGATACGATGCCAAGTTTCAACATTTTCAGAGTTCATTTTGTACTGATTTTCAATTTCATGGCCATTTAGCTCTCTAAACAATTAGGTAAATGACCGAAAAACAACAAATGATGTCAGAACATGTTGGAAATTGATGACGTCACTTTGAATGATGCATACTAAACACAAACGAAGTCCGGAGCTCAAATAAGTTAAAAAATATTGAAGCGCCCGTGTAACAGATGAGTTCTCGTCCGAAACCCTAATACTCCGAAAGAGTTTGTCCAGTTTGTACACGAAGTGCATCCAATTTTTGCCGTGACCCTCTCTACTCTTTCGCACATGCTATGCGGGTGAAATGATGATACCATGCCAAGTTTCAACATTTTCAGAATTCATTTTGTAGTGATTTTCAATTTCACGGTCATTTAGCTCTCTGAACAATTAGGTAAATGACCGAAAAACAACAAATCATGTCAGAACATGTTGGAAATTGATGATG
>NW_025229785.1:9229-19106 GCF_018294505.1 Triticum aestivum | reverse complement strand
AAACATATGCAACACCACAAACATACGTAGATCTAGGACATAAAAATTGTGCATGTTGTTGGAGGGAGAAAAAAGTAGATCTAGAACATAAAGAAAGCTTTCCCCTTACTTACCTATAAAAAAAGGAAATATAACCACTTAATTTTGGTGAATCTATGGTGCAAATGAGGTGAGGAGGTTGAGGCAGCCGAGACCAAGCTTGGTAGAGGTGGAGAGAATGAAGTGGGAAAGTGAGTGTGGTAGGTGGCTGTCCAAAATATCTATCTGCTCTCATGTTACCAATGGCGCACCTTCTAAGAGTGCGCCATTGGTAACCAAGATTACTAATGGCGCACCTGGTGTGTGGTGCGCCATTACTAGTTTAAAAACAAAATTGTTAGTTGTGACGCACCGTGGGTGTGGTGCGCCATTACTAGTTAAAACTAGTAATGGCGCACTATCCCCGGGTGCGCCATTACTAGTTTTGAAAAAAAAGGTAAAAAAAATTGTTAGTAGTGACGCACTAAGGGTGTGGTGCGCCATTACTAGTTAAAACTAGTAATGGAGCACTATCCCCTGGTGCGCCATTACTAGTTTTGAAGAAAAAATGTTATTAGTGGTGCACCGTGTGTGTGGTGCGCCATTAGTGATATGGACATTAATGGCACACCTCTATCTGGTGCACCACTGCTATATAGTAGAGGCGCACCACATACGTGGTGCGCCATTAATGTCCATATTAACTATAGCCTTTTTTCTAGTTGTGGCCTGATAATTGCGTTCCTTAGAACGCGTAGTAAAGAAATCTACCAAGATTATATTTATTTTCGAATTTATACTTCCACTGTATTTACTCCAAACAATAGGAAAAATGCTGGACTTACGGGTATCTTATATTCTCAAGAAGTCGGTCCTAATTCTCTCAATATGAAAAGTGTCTACCTCAACATCCCACTAACCAATGCATTTAAATTTCTTCTTTCATCATGTGAAATCTGCCACATAAACGAGTCATGTATTTGTGTCCACCTCGATCAACATCCACTAAGCAATGCCTTTAAGTCTTTTCTCCCACTAAGCCATGTAAAATCTGCAAAATAAGGAGTCTTGCTTGTTAACTTATAAATAACAATTATTTTTATATTAGTCTCCGCATGTAATGCTTGCACATCATATATTCATGTTAGTCATCTTCATATTTTTGTTTGAAATAACATTTTTAACTGTAATTCGAAAGTTTTTATTCTATTTTAGACAGTTTTTTTTGTTGATTTTCAAGTTTATACTTTCTTTTCGTTAGATTTAGTTATTTTTAGCAACTACTTATGCATTTTCTAAAAAAGTTACCGCAGCAACACGCGAGGAGAGAGTCATCCCCACTATTCTATTTATCTTGACATGCTCACATGCCAACTCATATATCAAGCCATATCAGCAAGCATGCAATTAAACTACCGAATTTCTCTTCTCTACCGTGATGTCATGTCATCACTTATGTTTTCATTTTTTTTCTTTTGCTTACTAACCATGAGTCCATTATCTACTCGATGCAAAAAGAAGCAGCACTAACTGTTTGTTGTTCACATCCCCACTATCTTATTGATATTCAACTTCTCCACGAAACAAGTCTAGGAATAGCAGCTGAAGGCATCACTTCATTGCCTCATAACATATCCTGCTCACATGAGTTCTTCTAACACATAACAACGACCTCATCACCTAACGATGATTCATGATTTTCTTTCATTTCTTTGCTATATCTCTTCCATAGAACCCAGACCAACGTGGGGACTGTACGACTGTACATACCTAGGGGTTCAGAGGCTGATGTTGGTGAAGGAAAAGGCCATGGGGCCAATTTTGCTGTGGTCGTGGACAACGATAGTGCTGAGATAGAGAAAACAAAGAGGCGTGACGAGAGGGCGAAGCTCTACATGTCATCGACCATGCCGACCAAATCAGATGGGGGCACCGCGGTCACGAGGCGCACTGCCACTGAGGATGTTGCCGCGGGCAACACCGTAAAGCCAACTCGATCACGCCATCGGGCCCGCCTTCTCCTGCAGTGTGATGCAGCCCAACAGGATCAGGCATGCGCATGTGCCATATCTCTTACTGTATCTCCACCACTCATAATCAGTCTGATTTTGATCGGCAACATGAGCAGGTCATTGCTTTGTGTCACGACTGCTAAGATACCTTGTTGACCTCAGCTTGCATGCTCCACCTACTCCTCACAACATCTGTTAATTCAACTATAGCACATCAAGTTGTTGTAAAGGGAAGAAACAACCTTCAGGTATGGATCCTAAATCGCGTGCTTCCTTTATACTGTTTCTAGTATAAACTGCCATGATGTCTACTATTTAAGTTCAGCGAAGTCAAATACCCAAGAAAGTTTAGCAATGGGAGTTCATTCAAGGTGCAGACATGTAATTTATATTCCATTATTAACTGCTACTTCTTTATTAGCAGCATATCTGATGTATTGTCTTCTTTCCATTGAGATGATCAAAGGTAAGATCCTCTCCAAATTTGCTTAGAGAACTGATCGTACTAAGTAAATTTATTTCAGAGTTACAAATTAAATCCAATCCATCTTCTGCTGCAAAATATTTAATATTTTTGTTTTCTTACTCCTTTTTCTCTTACCGTGTGCTCCTCTCTTTCAAATTGTTAATTACACTACCATCCCACTGCAACGTGTGGAGTATTTTATAGTTTTACAAGAGTTGTCGTGCCCATATCTTAAAGATGTCGTTTTCCAAATAGAACATTCTAACCAGTCCACATGGATTCCACCTGAGTTATTTACATACTTATGTGAAGTAATTTAAATGGACCTTTCGGACCTATTAGTTGATTTCCACCAGGGGACGACTTCTTTCTTCAATTATGATTTGCATTATCACCTTGCCGCCTATGAAGGAGGAGGCTGTGCAAATTCATCCTTACCATCCATATTTTCTCGTCCATTTTAGTTCAAATTAATAATTTTACCATGGTTGGTGCCAATAGAAAAGGAATAGGGGCACACAATGCTAATCTTCCCACTCAAACGCGGGTTTATGCATTACAACTGTGGTCCAGCTTATGAAGCTATTCAAGAACTCCTCCAGAAGAAGCTCGATTGCTTGAATTTTAAGGTAGACTTTGAACATGCATGCATCCAAGTTATTTGCTCATTGGTACAAGGAATAACTTGGAAAGGGGCTTTTTGGCTGTGTGCGGCACCAAGTCTTTAAATTTTGTTTCTTTGGTATTCCGATTCAACATCACAAGCTCTTGGGTTATGAATGGAAGGGAGTCGATGTCTATTTTGAGGAACAAAACTAAGTAGCCGGAAAGAAAGCTATGGTATTACAGGGGAGATTTGTCTCGAATTCTCAATAAATGATATGGTCATGAGCTTATCGATGTGTCCATGATATTGTTCATTGACATAACAATGTTTTGAAGTAAGAAAATAGATTATTTCTTTAGATTCTTTTGGCAGAATGATGAACATGAAGTGAAATACCAGTTTGCTAAGTGGACCATTATTTGTATAGCAAAAGACCATGAATGGTTAGAGGTGGAGCACCATGTGGTTAAAACAATTTGGCTTCTAAAATAGTGGACTTTTAAATTGCTAAGCGAGGCATGTTGTGGCAAGAGTTGCTAGAAAATAAAAACCTTCACTCGAAATGTCTATCATAAGTTCTAGTGGAACCTACCGACTCTTCTTTATGCAAGTCAAGCATTACTTTTTCCCGCGGGGTTCCATTACGGTGATTATTTGGGAATCACTACGTGGCCCCTTTCTAGGGGAGATAAACCACTATGAGGAGTAGTGCCCTTTCTTGTGCATCTAAATGTGAGTTTTAGACATTCCTTGATTGGAGATAAATGGACATTGTGTTAAAATGTTCAAAGTTTGATATCAATTCACTCATATTTGGATTTTTCGAAAAAGGGTGGATTTTATTGACTCAAAATGAAGTATCAAGTGGATACAAACATACCGAGTACACACCCAGCCTCTGCATAACTAGGATGCACACAGCCAACACCAACACACGCAAAATAACACGCCAACAAATAGCAAATTCATATACGACCAAAGATACGCTTAGGCGAGGAAAAAGACAGAAGCAATCAGATCCACGATCGCAAACTACAGAAATGACCATATCCACACCAATCATCTAATGACACCACACGAAGCACGAGATTCTTCAACAGCAACGCCTTCAGAAAGGGAGCGACACTCAAGTGCCTTCGTCACCGGATCCAACCACCAAGGCTGGAATCTATTTTTTCACCCTGAAGGAGCAGTCCGAGCATATTCAAACAATGCCTTCAACAAGGTAATCTCCATTGCCAGGTATAACCACCTCCAATCAGACCTAGGCTTTCGCTCTGAAGCTCGAGTAGTCGAGCACAACCATGACATTACTCATGTGATGTCGCCACCGCTTTTCCATGATCCCAGCAGCTAATGCGTTGTGACCGCCGCTGCACAACCATACCTTTGCGTCTCGTGGTCTATAGGTTGCATCTCACCATCGCAGAGAACCATCGGATCTGGAGGAAAGCTCACGCAGATCTTTCGATGGTCATGGTCACCGCACTGCAATGAGGCCACCGCCGCAGCCCGGAGATCCGAGAGCTGTGCATCTGACCTAGGCCACCTAGGGCAAGTGGTACCTGACACTTCCGGCGGGCAACGCCGGTGTCATGACCACCGCTGCGACAGGAGGCGTCGCTAGCCCCTGCTAAGTTTGGCAGCAACAGGTGCGGGACCTCATCTCCGGTCACGGGAGCCATGGCATCCCTGCTGGCGGCAGCTGCAACCTGCGAGTCCTGATTGCACCTGGATGCGGTGTGCCCACACCATGGCGAACTAGATCCGTACTCCTCTACACACGAGGCTATGGCCAGCAACAAGAGAGCAGCCATCGCACACCGCCGACCGGATTCAAGGTTCGGTTGGATTTGAGGCCCAAGCTATCCACCAGCAGATCACCAACAACACAGAGGAAGAACAGCCCAGCTACCTTTGGCGTGGGCCCACCGCCGCCGCGGCAAGGGCTGGCGGCGATGGCGGCGAGGAGGGCAAGGAGTCGGGGCCTGGGTGGCAGCGGCGGGAGGGTCTCCCGGGTCGCCAAGAGGTAGGCGACACGGGAGTCGGCACTCATATTTGGATACAACATTTTTTTTGACCTGGGACACCTTGCATTCCAATTACTCAGGACCAACCAAATCGGGGGTCACAGCACGTGATACATCAGGCGGGAGCTCCGATTCCCAGACCATGTGGGAAATCATGAAACCCGGACAATCAAGAGCGGCCAGCACATGCGCTGGTTTGTTACAACCTCTAGGACAGTACACCACCTTATACTCTATGAACTCTAGGTTCAATTGGTACTTTGCTTCCCGGAAGAGGATGCCCAGCTGGCCCCGATCCATGGTGGTTGACACCAGCGCTTGTTGAAGTTGTAGGCAGTCCGTTTCAAATATAACCTTGCCCATGCCAGATTGTACAACCACTCCGATAGCCTTCAGAAGTGCCATAGCCTCCGCGTGAAGGGCAGGGCTCAGCCGTGTCAGCGCCCCAGCCGTAGCCACAGCGACATCACCATCAGAATCCCTGGCTATTGCACCCCAACCACCCTGGGAAGAGTTGGCATGGAAAGAGGCATCCAGGTTGATCTTGACAAAGTCCATTGGGGGCGGCTGCCATTGTTGTGCTTGTGTACTCCTGCCACTCCATTGTGAAGTGCCCAACCTGCCCTGCGAAAGCCTCGGCTGTCAGCCGCTTGTTCCCATGATTTGCTTTGTTCCTTTCAGCCCACCACAACCACAGCAGGCACACCGTGCACATACGGGACACCAACGGGAGCTTTATAATGGCCCTGGCCATCTCCTTCGCTGACGAGCAAGCTAGAAGGGCCTGGCGTGTCCACTCCAGTTGGCATGAGCGCAAGCACTTCTTCACCTCCTTACAACGGAGGTAGAGATGGCCCCGGTCCTCCGGCAGACGCTCACAGACCACACACCAGTTATCAAGCTGCACTCCCAGTCGTTCCACGTTCCTCCGAGTCGGATGACTATCATGCGCAAGCCGCCACATGAAGTGTTGCACTTTGGCTGGGCAATCCAGCTTCCAAATCTCCTTCCACATGCGTTCATCAAGGTACCCGCCCTAGCTTTCTCCCCTTCTTCTGATTTGCTGGTGTGCGAGCAAATTGGTATACACTCTGTAGGCCGATCGGACCGAAAATAAGCCCTTATTGTCAAAGTGCCAAGCCACAAAGTCATCATACTACTCACAGATAGGAATGGCCAGGATCGTCGCCGCATCCGCCGCATCAAAGGTCTGGTGCACAAGCTGTGGATCCCAATTGTGGTGGTAACGTCGATCAGCTCATCCACTGTGGTAAGCAGGCTCCTTCCCGGCAGCGTTCTCGGTCTCCTAGTATCGTTTGATGGTATCCACGGATCCGCCCAGATCCGGACCTGAGAGCCCGAGCCAATTCACCAGATCATTCCAGCCCTGACGACCTCCACACCCTGCAGGATGTTCTGCCACACGTAGCTCATCCTCGGCTGAGATTCTGCTGTCAGTATATCTCCACTAGGGAAATAGCGAGCTCTCAGGACTTGGGCGCAGAGAGAGTCCGGCGCCTACAGCAGCCTCCAAACCTGCCGGGCCAACATTGCCACATTGAACACATGCGGATCTCTGAAGCCCAGGCTGCCTTGCTCCTTTGGTAGCATCATTTGCTCCCAGTTGACCCATTGATGTTTCTTATCATCTTCCTGACTCGCCACCGGAATTTTGGAGAGGCGTGATTCAGGACCATGGTTCAGCCGAACCTATGGTCTATGCCATACGATTAACATCCTACTACATGTGGATCCGTGACATGCATGCCAGCTATATTTTTTAATCAACCATGCATGGATCCTCATGAATAAACATGCATGTCAACTGCATTTTTTAATCAACCATGCATGGATCCTCATAAATAGTATCTAGAAATCAACGGTGTCGAGCGTAGGTTCGGCTGAACCCTGGTTCCGTACAACATTTCCGGGAATTTTGCCACCATCTTGCTGATGCTCTCACAAAGTGACTTCATCAAATCAAAGCACGCCATGGCGTAAGCGGGAATGGCCTGAATGACCGCTTTGACGAGGATTTCCTTCGCTGCCTTCCATAATAGCTTGATTTTCCAGCCCTTCAGAATTTCCCAAATCCTGTCCCTTAGGTACTCAAAGCACCTCTGACGCGATTGTCCAACATAACTAGGAAGGCCAAGGTACTTCCCCTGAAGGCTCTTGGACCGCAGCCCAAGGAGAGCAAGAAGCTCCAGTTTCCTCGAATTGGGAGTGTTTTTACTGAAGAGGACAGCCGACATATCCCTGTTAATCACCTTCCCCGAGCCAAGTTCATACACCCTCAAAATGTTATTCACCACCGCTATGCTCTCTCGTGTGGCCTCCATAAGCAGAAGGGAGTCATCTGCGAATAGTAGGTGACTAATCGAGGGCGCCGCCGGTGCGACTTGGATCCCTCTTAACTGACCCATTTCTTCAGCGTGTTGGAGCATGGCCGATAGTCCTTCAGCGCGGATGAGGAACAGGGCGATATGGGGTCCCGCTGGCGTAAGCCACGGCCCGGTAGCACCTGATCGGTGCACGTCCCATTCTCCTTGAAAAGGAACTTGACTGTGCGGATGCACTTGCTGATGAAGCTCACAAATTCTTGTGCAGAACCCAGCTGCACCATCACCTTCTCCAGGAAACCCCATTCGACACGGTCGCACGCTTTGCTCATATCCAGCTTCAATGCTGCATAGCTAACCCTCCCAGTCCTCTTCCTCTTTAGTAAATGTGTCATCTCATACGCAAGAATTGTGTTGTCCGAGATCAGTCAGCCGGGCACAAAAGCACTCTGATTTGGGGATATGACCTCGCCAAGGATGTTCTTCAGCCGGTTTGCAAGCACCTTGGAGACAAGCTTGTACACAACGTTACAGAGGCTAATAGGGCGAAGATCCTTCAAAGTTTCTGGATTCTCCACCTTTGAGATTAGCACTACTAGAGTGTCGTTCCATGCCCCAGGCATACTGCCGCCTCGCAACACATCCAACACGTCATCCACACCTGCCACAGAAGTAAAACGCTTGAAAAAATAGTTAGTCACTACTTCCTTGATGCAACTATAGAAAAAGGTTTCGTTGAGTTTATTACTTTTAGTTCTTGGCTAACCTAGCGACCATTATTCCAGGGTTCCCTTGCACTTTTTCGGGCTCATTGCCCTTTTGGGTGGTGCGTATCTTAACATGTTGTTTGGTGTGATTACTTCAGGCCCTACCATGTGCATTTAGGGAAACCTCTCTTCGGTTTTAGTTGGTTGTATTTTGATTGTAGCGTTGCTATTTTTTGTTTGTCTTATTGTTCTTCACATATTGGTTCGATTGGTCTGGTAGTAGGCTGGATGATTTCGCATGAACGTTCGTGTTTACTGTATTGTGCCCTCTCATTGGTTGGGCTTTAACAGCTTGTGAGGTGAGTGGAACGTTCGCTGGTAAATTTGTGGGATTTAGCTTGAATAATACTTGGTGATTATGTGATCAAGTGTCTAATCGGTTTTTGTAGTCAAACATATTGATACTGTAATTAACACTTTGACTGTTTTGTGTCGTGAATTTCTCGGCCCCTCGCGTGCAATGTATTTTCATATTTTATACAGGCATCGTGCTAACTTGAGAGTTGAGGCCAAGAGTCCTGGGTTCGATAAATGTCCTGACGTAACACCTGGTGGTTCATGTTTTAGACACGCATCATGCTAACTTTTGTATAGCAGCAATGCCATGATGGTTTTCCAGACTACTTATGGTGCGTAGTTGCATAGATTCCGACAATTCTGCAGTTATATGTATTATGTTGCTTAGATGTCTACAATTCTAAGAACTTCGAGTGTTTGACCAAAAACTACCACTTTAGGGATATGCATCCCACACAACTATCACATCTTCAAAAATGACCGAAAACTTCAGTTTATTACTAATTTTGTGACAAAAAACTATCAAATCGAATTGATGACCGTGTTTACGATTTTAATCCTGCTTATGACATGTGGAACCCATGTGTTAGGGCTGACGTGGTGGCAAAGTCAACTCTGTCTGTTCTGGTTGTTAAGTTTGCCGTAATGCAGGTGGGGTCCACACGTCAGCATCTCCTTCTTCTTCCTTCTCATCTCTCTCTCTCCTTGGAATTTTAGCAAACACCTCATGGGCACCTCGGCCATGGTGGAAGACCTGTCGGACCTGCCTTTCCAGCAGCTCCACGCCGTCCATCGTGGTGCTAAACGCGGTGGCGGCCATGCGAATGACACACGCGGGCGGTGCAGCGGGGAGGTGGCATGCTTGCATTGGTGGACCTAGAGGGTGTGCCCGGTGTGCCATGGCACACCCTGCAATATTATCCAGGTCTTTTCCACTATATCTCATCTTTTCGTGATTTTATTTGTTTTTCAGTACTACACTACTGGAATTAGCTACTTTGCCATCTGCCAGTTCTTTGCCGTCCGCTAGCGGACGGCAAAGAAACTCTTTGCCATCAGCTTCCAAAAAGCGGACGGCAAAGAATTGGCTGATGGCAAAGACCAAGTTTGCCATCAGCCAGTTCTTTGCCGTCTGCTAGCGGACGGCAAAGATTCTTTGCCGTCGGCTAGCGGACGGCAAAGAGGAAGGGGCCCCACTGACGAGCTGCAAAAAAAAATCTAACGGACCCCCTCTTTGCCGTCCGCTAGCGGACGGCAAAGAGCAAGAAGGCGGACGGCAAAGGGTGGCGGACGGCAAAGAGGGAGGGCCCCACGTAACGTTAACGGGGCCGCGCCCCA